>NW_026705600.1:300000-565638 GCF_029867415.1 Vicia villosa
ATCAGAAGCTGTGAGTGTTCTAGGGATCTAAGGAAATTCTAGTTCTGAAGCTGTCCAATGGAAGCAGAAGTCAGAAGCTATGAATTCTCTAAAGACAGAAGCTTATATGATCGTCTCTACCGAAATAATCAGGGAAGTCTTTTATTAAAGTTCTTCGAGTATTTATTTCAGGGGGAGATTATTTATCTCAGGGGGAGATTGTTAATCTCAGGGGGAGACATATTCATATGCTTATGCTATAGCTGTGTAATTTGTCTTTTGCCGTCTGTTCTTTCTGATCGCAAATTCATATCATTTATATATGTTTTTGTCATCATCAAAAAGGGGGAGATTGTTAGAACAAGATTTGTTCTGATCAATTATCTTAGTTTTGATGATAACAATAATATGAATTTTGCTTAAGATAATATGGTACTCTAATCCAATGCAATTTCCTTTTCAGGAAATATATAAAGAGTACGCATAACTCAGCGCTCAGAAGCTTTGTCTCAAAGGGTTCAGCATGCAACATCAGAACATGGTCTGGCAAGACATCAGAAGATGGTCGAAGCAGAATCAGAACATGGGTCTATGGAAGCATCAGAAGAACAAGAGAACAGAAGCACTGAAGTTCTGATGGTATCACGCTCAGAAGCACTTCAAGGTCAGAAGATCAGAAGATGCTATGCACCAAGCTGTTTGACTCTGATGATATTCAAACGTTGTATTCACAAACATCAGATCAGAAGAAAGTACAAGTGGCAAGCTACGCTGACTGACAAAAGGAACGTTAAAAGCTACTAAAGGCTACGTCAGTAGACACAGCGTGAACAAGGCTCGAGGTAGTTGACAAAAGCGTATAACATTAAATGCGATGCTGTACGGAACACGCAAAGCATTAAATGCACTCAACGGTCATCTTCTCCAACGCCTATAAATATGAAGTTCTGATGAGAAGCAAGGTTAACGATTCTGCACCAAAACAACTCATATTAACTTGCTGAAACTCTGTTCAAATTCAAAGCTCAGAATCTTCATCTTCATCAAAGCTCACTACATTGCTGTTGTAATATATTAGTGAGATTAAGCTTAAACGTTAAGAGAAATATCACAGTTTGTGATTATCGCTTTTAAGAAGCATTTGTAATACTCTTAGAATTGATTACATTAAGTTGTAAGGAACTAGAGTGATCGTGTGGATCAGAATACTCTAGGAAGTCTTAGAGGTTATCTAAGCAGGTTGTAACTAGAGTGATCGTGTGGATCAGTATACTCTAGAAAAGTCTTAGAGGGTATCTAAGCAGTTGTTCCTGGAGTGATCAGTGTGTGATCAGAAGACTCTGGAAGACTTAGTTGCTGACTAAGTGGAGAACCATTGTAATCCGTGCGATTAGTGGATTAAATCCTCAGTTGAGGTAAATCATCTCTGCGGGGGTGGACTGGAGTAGTTTAGTTAACAACGAACCAGGATAAAAATAACTGTGCAATTTATTTTTATCTGTCAAGTTTTTAAAACTACACTTATTCAAACCCCCCCTTTCTAAGTGTTTTTCTAATTTCCTATTAACGTAATGATGATTAGGTGATAAGATAAGGATTAATTTGTGCCTATTTTGATAATCTTGCGAGTTTAAGCTGATTGGTAATTAGATCATAAAATCTGGACAAACAAAATTGGATCACACCTTGGGCCTAAACGAAATTGCTTCACATACCCCCATAAGCCCAGCATCACACGTTTTTGGCCACAAAATTCTGTACAAAATAAACTGTTTGGGCCATACTCCCTTGGGCCTGCGTCCTGTTCCTGACTGCACCATCAATTTCAATCTGAACCCCCTGTGTAGAATGTTTTCTATTTTAGATTAGTTTTTTTTTAGTATGATAAATCATTGATATTTTTGTTATATTTTGACATGATAAGAAATAATCAAAAACATGTAATATCTTTTGCTCATTAGAATTTAATTGTTTTGTACATAGTTTTGTTCTATTATGGTTAGATGAAAATGTCACAAAAAACAATTTTCTCTTGTTAGATTTTATTTTAGAATTTACTAAGAATTTAATTGCTATTATTTTCTATGGCGGTGCGTGTTTGCCTTGTTATTACTGATTTGGTTGTTGAGATGTGCGAGGTACTTCGAGAGAGCCTTCGATTGCGATTTAACTTACTTTGTGTTCCACTTTATTTGTGGGACACGAATTCGCTTCCGGTGCGATTGATTTGCGTCGTGTTCCACTTTATTTGTGGGACACGAACCTATTTCCGATGCCAGTCACCTGATCTCTCATTCATTGAGATGTATACTCTTGTATTGTCTGGTTTGTGTTCTCTTGCAGGTTTGTGTGGTTATGCTCGACGCGTACCACATGTGACTTGTGATTTATTTTCACGACGACGCTTTCTGACTCGCTTTGCTTGATGATGGCGTACGCGAAGTATTCCGGACTTCTCTGCTTACGCTTGCTAGCTCATTGCGGATTTGCTATCCGTTCGGTATTGTCTCCTTGTCCCTTTTACCGCTTTCCGCATCATCCTATAACATGAGAAGTAGGACCTAGACATGCATCTGGCCAAGCCCTCGAAAGAGGCTATGTTTTTGTTGGTGTGTTTACATTTGTGCTTTGCGGCAGGGAGTCACGGTGTAATAAGTCCTATATGGCACTCCGTTAAGTCCTCATGGAAGGCATGCGGAAAGGGTTAGCAATCAACCCCCGCCTAGTCTCATCGAGTCCGTTTGGTATGCGCACGCTACGCGTCGCTTGCTTCCGAACCAGCACAAGATCTTGTTATCGAGTATGTCAGAAAAAGGGTTCATGCAGCCGGACCCCCGCCTTTCCTATAGCTCGCGTTGTTCGACGTTGATGCTCGGTGTACGCACGCACCGTTTTCCTTTACGATCCGTGACGGCTTGGTTGCTGAGAGGGGTCCGCCCTCTTGTCTATGGCCCGATCATTTTCGCGAGGTCTAATGCTTGGTTGACTTGGGTTGAGTTGCTCCCCTTGGCTATGGCGGGACCGCTTTTCTACCATTCGGTCAGTACCGTTGGTTTTGTTTGCTTTACGAGCGGATGCTCGTTTGTGTGATATTCTTGTGTGCTTCCCTTTTTCCCTCGTAGGTTGATAGCTTAGCTTAGACTTGTACTCTTTGTATGATAACATTAGGTAGCAAGCTTTCCCCCTTAGTTTAGGTTTTCCTCATGCATTCTTTAAAACACAAACCACACTCTTTGATTTTCTTTTCTTAAGAGCTTGTTATTTCCGCTCCATTCCCAGCATAAGTCTCCAAAGGTCGAGCAGCGGAGTGTGAATGTAACTCGTTCACCTAAAAAACACAAAACAAACAGAAATTAGTTAGCCGAGCTACGGTAGCTCTGATTCTGCAAAACAAATACGTAGGCAGCGGGGTAGGGCCCGTGCGAGCACAATCCTTTCTTTTCCCTACATTTTGCATTCATTTTAGTCCAGATTAGCGTAGATTTGTTACACACCCATAGTTTTAGACACAGGCGTGGATACCATCGAGTACGATGGGCGCGAGGGGTGCTAGCACCTTCCCCTCGCGTAACCGACTCCCTTACCCTTTTTCTCTGGTCGTGAGACCGTTGTTTTGTTTTGTGGTTTGCTGGCATTCCCTTCCTTTTCAGGATAAATATGTTAGTGGCGACTCTGTTAATTTTCGCGGTAGCGACAGTCATCACGGCACCCATGCCGAAGCATGACAAAACTGTCAACGCTATCCTAGACACTGTTTACATCTATGATGTGACCGAATTGTCAACTCCGCTCCTCGAAGTCAAAGGAAAGCTAATCCAAGCTGGCTACTTTCCAGGTTGTGACCCTGATTGCTTTTATTGCTCATACCTGCCCAATGGTTGTGAAAATCTGAGAATGGGAATTCAAAAATGGATGGATCGCCGTATCATTATGTTTGAGAGGCTCCCTTCTATGGACGTTTTATGCGAAGTCTTTGCAAACAGGATGAGAACAGAGGATGTCTCAGTGATCTCCAGCTTACCATTCAAAATCTCTGCCAAGGCTCCTTTCAAAATTTCCGCTACACTCAAAGTGGCATCAGTAATCATTGCTAGTCCAACTCCATTTACATACTCCTCAGATAAAGCTGTCCCGTGGGGTTACGACTTTAATGTTTATGTCCATGGAGTTAAGCAGGGTACCTCGACTGAAGAGGCCACGAAGTTAACTGCTCCAACTGTGGATAATATTGTGGGTACCAGCAAGATTACGAGAAGTGGAAGGATCTTTTCACCAGAAATTTCTCCAAATGTTGCTACTGGCCCAGTCCAGGTCCCAGTTCCTAATCAAGATATCGACGCTCGAGGCAAAAAGCCACAAGTTGAGCCAGTTCAAATACCGGTGGAGGTCACTGTTGAAGATCCATTGAAGCAAGAAATGGAGGAAATATTGAAAATCATCTGCAAGAGTGATTACAATATTGTCGAACAACTGGGGCACACTGCTTCAAAAATCTCAATGCTGTCTCTGCTAAAGTATTCAAAAGCTCATGCCAAAGCACTGATGAAGTTCCTGAAAGCTGCCCACGTGCCTCAAGAGATTTCAGTCGATCAATTTGAAAATTGTGTTGCCAATCTAACAGTGACCAATGGCCTCGGTTTCTCTGATGTTGATCTAACCCCTGTTGGAAAGAATCACAATAAAGCCCTACATATATCCATTGAATGTAATGGCACCACTCTATCTCATGTGCTGGTAGATAACGGTTCTTCTTTGAACGTGTTACCAAAAACAGTACTGGAAAAGCTTGACTTCGAAGGAGTTGTGTTACAACCAAGCGATGTTGTGGTAAGAGCCTTCGATGGGTCAACAAGAACAGTGTACGGAAAGGTGAATCTCCCAATCAGAGTGGGCTCTCAGATCTTTGATTCTACCTTTTACGTAATGGAAATTCACCCAGCATATTCCTGTTTACTAGGACGCCCTTGGATACATGGGGCAAATGCTGTAACTTCTACCCTGCATCAGAAGTTGAAATATCCAGTAAAAGGAAAGATTGTCACAGTTTATGGCAAAGAGGAATATGTGGTTAGTCACCTGAGCAATTCCAAGTATGTTGAGTTGGATGACGAATTCATCGAAACTCCCTGCCAATCTTTTGAGGTGGTCTCGCCAGATGTCTCTACTACCAAGCATATTTCTTCTACTCCAACTACAACTATGGCTTCTCTCAAAGATGCCAAAGCTGTGATCGAAAAAGGTGATTGCACA
This sequence comes from Vicia villosa, assembly GCF_029867415.1. Lineage (NCBI taxonomy): Eukaryota > Viridiplantae > Streptophyta > Magnoliopsida > Fabales > Fabaceae > Vicia > Vicia villosa. Next base: position 305,230 of record NW_026705600.1, read on the forward strand.
GTATGGGGACAGCTCCTCGATATACCTTACAAATCCGACAAGCTAGGCCTGGGCTATGATAGTGGAAATCAAAAGAATGATCAAAGTCCTTGTTCTGGAGGATTAATGTCACATTTCATCAGCCCAGGAGTAAACGCCATTGAAGACGATGGAGTGTTCTTGAACCATATCATTCAGCCATATCCAGATGAAATTCCACCCATTTCCATGGGAATGTGGGATACTTTGGGAGATCCAAGCAGCGGATATTATTATCAATATACCGCACCTCAATTCTTTTATTGCTATGGAAGATATTACCCCAACTAGATGGGGTGATCAATTTGAAAATGACAAAAGTCCCAGCACTCAGCAATATCAAAATCCACCTAAAGAAGTTTGGGATACGCTAGGAGAGCCAAGTGGCAAATATGACTTTATGGTGAAATATTCCGCTCCTCCGAGCTCACAAATCGCCATGGAAGACATTGTCCCAACTGGATGGGATGAACATTATGATGACAATTTTACTCCTGAAAACACCAGGGAAACACCAAATAACGAGGGTTACTTTCTGTCACAGTACACTACTCAGCAGACTACACAAGTCTCCCTCAAAGACATCATCCCGACTGGATGGGACGGCCTTGTCGAGCATCTCGCTCAGCCAACAGAGATATCTCAGCCTGGGCTCTCGTATCCAGTAGAGTATATCACTTATCCTGAAAGATCACCGACTCATTTCCCCACCAATGAAATCAATGCTGTGAGAGATGAAGAAGACAACTGCAACTGGAACAGCTGGATACTCCCTGCTCACAACAATGGATTGAACAACTGGAAAACTGAGGATGTGATCTCCTTCGATCAGGAGTAAATGCAATTTCCTGTTTTCTTTGTGTATATTGTGCAAAGATAAAAATGGTTCCTGTACTATCGAACCATGAGCTTGAAAGCCGTGTGCCTTGCCCGAAGCACACTGGTCCTTTTATAAGGGTTTATCATATCATGAGCATGTGCATTCAATAAAATCATGGGACGTTTGCATATTCAAATTTTGTGATCCTTTTTCTTTCTTTTCTTTTCAAATAGCTATGTTTTCTTACACACACTCACATAAATAAAATGCAGATTCACATTCACGTTAGATCCAGTTGATAACGATTCTGCTATTGCCCGTCATGACTTTGAAAATCCAATCTACCAAACTGAGGACGAAAGTGAGGAAGATTGTGAAGTACCAAGAGAACTTGCAAGGCTGCTAGAACAAGAAGAGAAGGCTATACAGCCTCATGAGGAACCAATTGAGGTTATCAACTTGGGCAGCAACGAAGAAAAGAAAGAAGTCAAAATAGGGGCTGATTTAGAACACAGTGTCAAGCAAAGACTGATTCAAATGTTGCAAGACTACGTCGAGATATTCGCCTGGTCCTATGAAGATATGCCAGGCCTTGACACGGACATTGTGGTTCATCGCCTTCCAATCAAAGAAGGTAGCACTCCAGTCAAGCAGAAACTACGAAGGAGTAGGCCTGATATGTCAAAAAAGATCAAAGACGAGGTTGAAAAGCAATTCAATGCCGGCTTCCTGAAAGTTGTAAGTTATCCTCCTTGGATAGCTAACATCGTGCCCGTACCTAAAAAAGACGGGAAAGTCAGAATGTGTGTAGACTACAGAGATCTGAACCGGGCAAGCCCCAAAGATGATTTCCCTTTACCTCACATCGATGTACTGGTTGATAATACCGCACAATGCAAGGTATTCTCCTTTATGGATGGATTCTCAAGGTACAATCAAATCAAGATGGCACCCGAAGACATGGAAAAAACAACCTTCACAACACCCTGGGGAACCTTTTGTTACAAAGTAATGCCCTTTGGTTTAAAAAACGCAGGAGCAACCTATCAACGTGCAATGGTAGCTCTATTTCATGATATGATTCATCAGGAGATAGAGGTGTATGTCGATGATATGATTGCAAAGTCCAACACCGAAGAAGAACATCTGGGTCATCTACACAAGCTGTTTGACAGACTCAAGAAATACAGGTTGCGACTGAATCCAAATAAGTGTACCTTTGGAGTAAGATCCGGCAAACTCTTAGGTTTCATCGTCGGTAGCAAAGGTATTGAGGTTGATCCGGCCAAGGTCAAAGCCATTCAAGAAATGCCTATACCCCGTACCGAGAAACAAGTCAGAGGATTCTTGGGACGTCTGAATTACATCGCCCGATTTATTGCCCACATGACTACTACTTGTGTGCCGATCTTCAAACTGTTGAAGAAAGATCAAGTGGAAAGGTGGAATGACAAATGCCAGTTAGCCTTTGACAAAATCAAAGAGTATCTCCAAAAACCGCCAATCTTGCTACCACCTGTGGAAGGAAGACCTCTGATAATGTACCTAACTGTGTTAGAAGATTCAATGGGGTGTGTACTGGGGCAACATGACGAGTCCGGCCGAAAGGAGCATGCAATCTACTATCTTAGCAAAAAGTTTACCGATTGTGAAACAAGATACTCACTACTCGAAAAAACTTGCTGTGCCTTAGCATTGGCGGCTCGCCGACTAAGACAATATATGCTAAATCACACCACTTTCCTAATCTCCAAAATGGATCCTATCAAGTACGTGTTTGAAAAACCTGCTCTCTCTGGAAGAATAGCAAGATGGCAAATGATCCTAACAGAATATGACATTCAATACACTTCACAAAAAGCAATCAAAGGAAGTGTGGTAGCTGATCATCTGGCTCATCAAGCAGTGGATGATTATCAAGCATTGAACTTTGACTTCCCAGACGAAGACATTATGCTAGTCAATGACTACAAACAACCAGGACTGGAAGAAGGACCCGAGCCAGGATCCCGATGGACTATGGTTTTTGACGGAGCTTCTAACGCACTTGGCAATGGCATCGGAGCTGTGATCATTTCTCCTGCAGGAGGTTATACACCATTCACTGCCAGATTATGCTTCAACTGCACTAACAATATAGCCGAGTACGAAGCATGTATTCTGGGTCTCAAAGCTGCAATCGATCTAAGAATCAAGTTCCTGAAGGTCTACGGAGACCCGGCCTTGGTAATTTACCAAGTCAAAGAGGAATGGGACACGAAGCACCCGAATCTAATTCCTTACAAAGAATATGTGCTGAGTCTGATTCCTTATTTCGAAGAAATCACTTTTGAACACATCCCACGCGAGGAAAATCAACTAGCTGATGCCTTGGCTACCATGTCATCCGTGTTCAAAGTCAGGTGGGACAATGAGGCGCCGACGATCACCATTTACAGACAAGATGAACCATCCTACTGCAATGAGATCAATGCCAAAGGAACGGGAGAAAAACCATGGTTCCATGAAGTAAAAAGATATCTCGAAACTCAGGAGTACCCTAAAGGGGCGTCCATCAACGGCAGAAAGTTTCTAAGGAGGTTTGCTGCCAAATTCTTTCTAAGTAATGGAACCCTATACAAACGCAACCATGACTCGACTTTACTTCGTTGTGTAAACAAGAAGGAAGCAAAACGGATTATGGAAGACATACACGATGGTGCCTTTGGTACTCATTCAAGTGGACATACAATGGCTAAAAAGATCCTCAGAGTAGGTTATTACTGGTCTACCATGGAGACGGACTGTCATCATCATTCCCGAACCTGTCACAAATGTCAGATATATGCAGACAAGGTACATGTACCTCCAGTCCCGTTAAACGTCCTGACAGCTCCTTGGCCTTTTGCAATGTGGGGTATTGATATGATTGGAGAAATCAAGCCCACTGCCTCCAACGGACATCGTTTTATCCTGGTCGCCATTGACTAGTTCACAAAATGGGTAGAAGCAGCTTCATTTGCTTCTGTCACCAAGAATGTGGTGGCCCGATTTATCAAGCACAATCTCATTTGTCGGTATGGCATTCCCGAAAGGATCATCACGGACAATGGCACAAATCTAAACAACAGAATGATTACTGAACTCTGCACACAATTCCAGATCAAACATCACAATTCTTCTCCATATCGACCAAAGATGAATGGCGCAGTGGAAGCTGCCAATAAAAACATCAAGAAAATCATACAAAAAATGACAGTAACCTACAAAGATTGGCATGAGATGTTACCTTTTGCTCTTCATGGTTATCGCACATCTGCGCGTACTTCAACAGGGGCAACTCCATTCTCCTTAGTCTATGGTATGGAGGCAGTTCTTCCAATTGAAATTCAGATTCCTTCCCTAAGGATTATGAAAGAAGCCGATCTAGACGAAGACGATTGGATTCAGACCCGGTTAGACCAGATAAACTTGCTTGATGAGAAAAGGCTCGCAGCTATTTGTCATGGTCAATTGTACCAGAAGCGCATGATCAAAGCCTTCAACAAAAAAGTCAAAAGTCAAGCATACCAAACTGGTGGCTTGGTTGTCAAACGCATCATCTTACCACAAGGTGATCCCAGGGGAAAATGGACTCCCACTTATGAGGGACCATTTGTAATCAAGAAAATATTCTCCGGCGGTGCCATGTTGCTTACCACCATGGATGGCGAGGATTTCCCACACCCTGTGAATGCAGACATAGTCAAAAAATACTTCGCTTGAAAAGAAAAGCTCGCTAAGTTGAAAACCTGAAAGGGAAACTTAGGCAAAAAATGAGCGTCTCGGTGGATTGAAAACCCGAAAGGGCGGTCCAGGCAAAAATTAGAGACTAAATAATACTATCCCGGTAGGCTGAAAACCTGAAAAGGCAGCCTAGGCAAAAGTTAGGGAATAAAGCGTACAACTATGTTCAGTTCAGCTGCCTACTCACCATCAAGATTCAACATATCGAAGACGCCGATCAGTCCAATCACTTTCTTCCAACAAGCGAGGGATGATATGTTCGAAGACAGATTGGCAATAGCAGAATTGAAACTTGACTGGATTGTTTTCACATAGCTATTTATCTTTATAAATATTTTCCAAAGCTTTATGAAAATTTCCTACTACTAGGATTTTTGTTTCCTTGAACTAATCAGCCTATCATGGCTCTTTTTCAAAAATCAATGCAGCTTAGGCTCAAAATCAACGTTTTCACTTTTTCTGTTTTGAATACGTAAACGTCCCAATGATAATTTTGAATGAACATGTGCATTTGACTATGATTGATGTTTACCAAAAAAAAAAAACAGGAACAGCATTCAGGTAATGTCTCAATCATTGGGACATCATCCCGAAATCAGCATCAGAAGAAAATCTCCAACAGAGATGCATTTCTCAGCAAATTCCTCGATAAGATTTTTCTCTCCAAACGAAGTGATTCGAGAAATCTTATCCCCCAGCAGGGATGTTCCAGATTACTATCTCCAGAAGGCGTGGTCTCCACACCAGGACTTGGTCAAATAGTGCATCGGAGGATTATGCATCTTCCTCATTCCCACTCAAAAGATCATCAACAATCACAATACCTTCATCTCCAGATGACTGACTAGCTGGGATTTATTTTCCCAATCATACATCATATATCATACATCATACATCATACATCATACATCATACATCATACATCATACATCATACATCATACATCATACATCATACATCATACGTCATACGCATATTCATACACAGCATATAATATTTCATGACAAACGCATACATAACATGCATATTTCTCCTTTAGTTAGAGAATCTCATGCATTACATACATCATGCCATTGCATATCACTAACTTGATTTTTCAGGCAGACGGATGTCTTCAACAAAGATGTTCTCAATCACATACAGTTTATGTCCATGGAGTTAAGCAGGGTACCTCGACTGAAGAGGCCACGAAGTTAACTGCTCCAACTGTGGATAATATTGTGGGTACCAGCAAGATTACGAGAAGTGGAAGGATCTTTTCACCAGAAATTTCTCCAAATGTTGCTACTGGCCCAGTCCAGGTCCCAGTTCCTAATCAAGATATCGACGCTCGAGGCAAAAAGCCACAAGTTGAGCCAGTTCAAATACCGGTGGAGGTCACTGTTGAAGATCCATTGAAGCAAGAAATGGAGGAAATATTGAAAATCATCTGCAAGAGTGATTACAATATTGTCGAACAACTGGGGCACACTGCTTCAAAAATCTCAATGCTGTCTCTGCTAAAGTATTCAGAAGCTCATGCCAAAGCACTGATGAAGTTCCTGAAAGCTGCCCACGTGCCTCAAGAGATTTCAGTCGATCAATTTGAAAATTGTGTTGCCAATCTAACAGTGACCAATGGCCTCGGTTTCTCTGATGTTGATCTAACCCCTGCTGGAAAGAATCACAATAAAGCCCTACATATCTCCATTGAATGTAATGGCACCACTCTATCTCATGTGCTGGTAGATAACGGTTCTTCTTTGAACGTGTTACCAAAAACAGTACTGGAAAAGCTTGACTTCGAAGGAGTTGTGTTACAACCAAGCGATGTTGTGGTAAGAGCCTTCGATGGGTCAACAAGAACAGTGTACGAAAAGGTGAATCTCCCAATCAGAGTGGGCTCTCAGATCTTTGATTCTACCTTTTACGTAATGGAAATTCACCCAGCATATTCCTGTTTACTAGGACGCCCTTGGATACATGGGGCAAATGCTGTAACTTCTACCCTGCATCAGAAGTTGAAATATCCAGTAAAAGGAAAGATTGTCACAGTTTATGGCAAAGAGGAATATGTGGTTAGTCACCTGAGCAATTCCAAGTATGTTGAGTTGGATGACGAATTCATCGAAACTCCCTGCCAATCTTTTGAGGTGGTCTCGCCAGATGTCTCTACTACCAAGCATATTTCTTCTACTCCAACTACAACTATGGCTTCTCTCAAAGATGCCAAAGCTGTGATCGAAAAAGGTGATTGCACAGTATGGGGACAGCTCCTCGATATACCTTACAAATCCGACAAGCTAGGCCTGGGCTATGATAGTGGAAATCAAAAGAATGATCAAAGTCCTTGTTCTGGAGGATTAATGTCACATTTCATCAGCCCAGGAGTAAACGCCATTGAAGACGATGGAGTGTTCTTGAACCATATCATTCAGCCATATCCAGATGAAATTCCACCCATTTCCATGGGAATGTGGGATACTTTGGGAGATCCAAGCAGCGGATATTATTATCAATATACCGCACCTCAATTCTTTTATTGCTATGGAAGATATTACCCCAACTAGATGGGGTGATCAATTTGAAAATGACAAAAGTCCCAGCACTCAGCAATATCAAAATCCACCTAAAGAAGTTTGGGATACGCTAGGAGAGCCAAGTGGCAAATATGACTTTATGGTGAAATATTCCGCTCCTCCGAGCTCACAAATCGCCATGGAAGACATTGTCCCAACTGGATGGGATGAACATTATGATGACAATTTTACTCCTGAAAACACCAGGGAAACACCAAATAACGAGGGTTACTTTCTGTCACAGTACACTACTCAGCAGACTACACAAGTCTCCCTCAAAGACATCATCCCGACTGGATGGGACGGCCTTGTCGAGCATCTCGCTCAGCCAACAGAGATATCTCAGCCTGGGCTCTCGTATCCAGCAGAGTATATCACTTATCCTGAAAGATCACCGACTCATTTCCCCACCAATGAAATCAATGCTGTGAGAGATGAAGAAGACAACTGCAACTGGAACAGCTGGATACTCCCTGCTCACAACAATGGATTGAACAACTGGAAAACTGAGGATGTGATCTCCTTCGATCAGGAGTAAATGCAATTTCCTGTTTTCTTTGTGTATATTGTGCAAAGATAAAAATGGTTCCTGTACTATCGAACCATGAGCTTGAAAGCCGTGTGCCTTGCCCGAAGCACACTGGTCCTTTTATAAGGGTTTATCATATCATGAGCATGTGCATTCAATAAAATCATGGGACGTTTGCATATTCAAATTTTGTGATCCTTTTTCTTTCTTTTCTTTTCAAATAGCTATGTTTTCTTACACACACTCACATAAATAAAATGCAGATTCACATTCACGTTAGATCCAGTCGATAACGATTCTGCTATTGCCCGTCATGACTTTGAAAATCCAATCTACCAAACTGAGGACGAAAGTGAGGAAGATTGTGAAGTACCAAGAGAACTTGCAAGGCTGCTAGAACAAGAAGAGAAGGCTATACAGCCTCATGAGGAACCAATTGAGGTTATCAACTTGGGCAGCAACGAAGAAAAGAAAGAAGTCAAAATAGGGGCTGATTTAGAACACAGTGTCAAGCAAAGACTGATTCAAATGTTGCAAGACTACGTCGAGATATTCGCCTGGTCCTATGAAGATATGCCAGGCCTTGACACGGACATTGTGGTTCATCGCCTTCCAATCAAAGAAGGTAGCACTCCAGTCAAGCAGAAACTACGAAGGAGTAGGCCTGATATGTCAAAAAAGATCAAAGACGAGGTTGAAAAGCAATTCAATGCCGGCTTCCTGAAAGTTGTAAGTTATCCTCCTTGGATAGCTAACATCGTGCCCGTACCTAAAAAAGACGGGAAAGTCAGAATGTGTGTAGACTACAGAGATCTGAACCGGGCAAGCCCCAAAGATGATTTCCCTTTACCTCACATCGATGTACTGGTTGATAATACCGCACAATGCAAGGTATTCTCCTTTATGGATGGATTCTCAAGGTACAATCAAATCAAGATGGCACCCGAAGACATGGAAAAAACAACCTTCACAACACCCTGGGGAACCTTTTGTTACAAAGTAATGCCCTTTGGTTTAAAAAACGCAGGAGCAACCTATCAACGTGCAATGGTAGCTCTATTTCATGATATGATTCATCAGGAGATAGAGGTGTATGTCGATGATATGATTGCAAATTCCAACACCGAAGAAGAACATCTGGGTCATCTACACAAGCTGTTTGACAGACTCAAGAAATACAGGTTGCGACTGAATCCAAATAAGTGTACCTTTGGATTAAGATCCGGCAAACTCTTAGGTTTCATCGTCGGTAGCAAAGGTATTGAGGTTGATCCGGCCAAGGTCAAAGCCATTCAAGAAATGCCTATACCCCGTACCGAGAAACAAGTCAGAGGATTCTTGGGACGTCTGAATTACATCGCCCGATTTATTGCCCACATGACTACTACTTGTGTGCCGATCTTCAAACTGTTGAAGAAAGATCAAGTGGAAAGGTGGAATGACAAATGCCAGTTAGCCTTTGACAAAATCAAAGAGTATCTCCAAAAACCGCCAATCTTGCTACCACCTGTGGAAGGAAGACCTCTGATAATGTACCTAACTGTGTTAGAAGATTCAATGGGGTGTGTACTGGGGCAACATGACGAGTCCGGCCGAAAGGAGCATGCAATCTACTATCTTAGCAAAAAGTTTACCGATTGTGAAATAAGATACTCACTACTCGAAAAAACTTGCTGTGCCTTAGCATTGGCGGCTCGCCGACTAAGACAATATATGCTAAATCACACCACTTTCCTAATCTCCAAAATGGATCCTATCAAGTACGTGTTCGAAAAACCTGCTCTCTCTGGAAGAATAGCAAGATGGCAAATGATCCTAACAGAATATGACATTCAATACACTTCACAAAAAGCAATCAAAGGAAGTGTGGTAGCTGATCATCTGGCTCATCAAGCAGTGGATGATTATCAAGCATTGAACTTTGACTTCCCAGACGAAGACATTATGCTAGTCAATGACTACAAACAACCAGGACCGGAAGAAGGACCCGAGCCAGGATCCCGATGGACTATGGTTTTTGACGGAGCTTCTAACGCACTTGGCAATGGCATCGGAGCTGTGATCATTTCTCCTGCAGGAGGTTATACACCATTCAATGCCAGATTATGCTTCAACTGCACTAACAATATAGCCGAGTACGAAGCATGTATTCTGGGTCTCAAAGCTGCAATCGATCTAAGAATCAAGTTCCTGAAGGTCTACGGAGACTCGGCCTTGGTAATTTACCAAGTCAAAGAGGAATGGGACACGAAGCACCCGAATCTAATTCCTTACAAAGAATATGTGCTGAGTCTGATTCCTTATTTCGAAGAAATCACTTTTGAACACATCCCACGCGAGGAAAATCAACTAGCTGATGCCTTGGCTACCATGTCATCCGTGTTCAAAGTCAGGTGGGACAATGAGGCGCCGACGATCACCATTTACAGACAAGATGAACCATCCTACTGCAATAAGATCAATGCCAAAGGAACGGGAGAAAAACCATGGTTCCATGAAGTAAAAAGATATCTCGAAACTCAGGAGTACCCTAAAGGGGCGTCCATCAACGGCAGAAAGTTTCTAAGGAGGTTTGCTGCCAAATTCTTTCTAAGTAATGGAACCCTATACAAACGCAACCATGACTCGACTTTACTTCGTTGTGTAAACAAGAAGGAAGAAAAACGGATTATGGAAGACATACACGATGGTGCCTTTGGTACTCATTCAAGTGGACATACAATGGCTAAAAAGATCCTTAGAGCAGGTTATTACTGGTCTACCATGGAGACGGACTGTCATCATCATTCCCGAACCTGTCACAAATGTCAGATATATGCAGACAAGGTACATGTACCTCCAGTCCCGTTAAACGTCCTGACAGCTCCTTGGCCTTTTGCAATGTGGGGTATTGATATGATTGGAGAAATCAAGCCCACTGCCTCCAACGGACATCGTTTTATCCTGGTCGCCATTGACTAGTTCACAAAATGGGTAGAAGCAGCTTCATTTGCTTCTGTCACCAAGAATGTGGTGGCCCGATTTATCAAGCACAATCTCATTTGTCGGTATGGCATTCCCGAAAGGATCATCACGGACAATGGCACAAATCTAAACAACAGAATGATTACTGAACTCTGCACACAATTCCAGATCAAACATCATAATTCTTCTCCATATCGACCAAAGATGAATGGCGCAGTGGAAGCTGCCATTAAAAACATCAAGAAAATCATACAAAAAATGACAGTAACCTACAAAGATTGGCATGAGATGTTACCTTTTGCTCTTCATGGTTATCGCACATCTGCGCGTACTTCAACAGGGGCAACTCCATTCTCCTTATTCTATGGTATGGAGGCAGTTCTTCCAATTGAAATTCAGATTCCTTCCCTAAGGATTATGAAAGAAGCCGATCTAGACGAAGACGATTGGATTCAGACCCGGTTAGACCAGATAAACTTGCTTGATGAGAAAAGGCTCGCAGCTATTTGTCATGGTCAATTGTACCAGAAGCGCATGATCAAAGCCTTCAACAAAAAAGTCAAAAGTCAAGCATACCAAACTGGTGGCTTGGTTGTCAAACGCATCATCTTACCACAAGGTGATCCCAGGGGAAAATGGACTCCCACTTATGAGGGACCATTTGTAATCAAGAAAATATTCTCCGGCGGTGCCATGTTGCTTACCACCATGGATGGCGAGGATTTCCCACACCCTGTGAATGCGGATATAGTCAAAAAATACTTCGCTTGAAAAGAAAAGCTCGCTAAGTTGAAAACCTGAAAGGGAAACTTAGGCAAAAAATGAGCGTCTCGGTGGATTGAAAACCCGAAAGGGCGGTCCAGGCAAAAATTAGAGACTAAATAATACTATCCCGGTAGGCTGAAAACCTGAAAAGGAAGCCTAGGCAAAAGTTAGGGAATAAAGCGTACAACTATGTTCAGTTCAGCTGCCTACTCACCATCAAGATTCAACATATCGAAGACGCCGATCAGTCCAATCACTTTCTTCCAACAAGCCAGGGATGATATGTTCGAAGACAGATTGGCAATAGCAGAATTGAAACTTGACTGGATTGTTTTCACATAGCTATTTATCTTTATAAATATTTTCCAAAGCTTTATGACAATTTCCTACTACTAGGATTTTTGTTTCCTTGAACTAATCAGCCTATCATGGCTCTTTTTCAAAAATCAATGCAGCTTAGGCTCAAAATCAACGTTTTCACTTTTTCTGTTTTGAATACGTAAACGTCCCAATGATAATTTTGAATGAACATGTGCATTTGAATATGATTGATGTTTACCAAAAAAAAAAACAGGAACAGCATTCAGGTAATGTCTCAATCATTGGGACATCATCCCGAAATCAGCATCAGAAGAAAATCTCCAACAGAGATGCATTTCTCAGCAAATTCCTCGATAATATTTTTCTCTCCAAACGAAGTGATTCGAGAAATCTTATCCGCCAGCAGGGATGTTCCAGATTACTATCTCCAGAAGGCGTGGTCTCCACACCAGGACTTGGTCAAATAGTGCATCGGAGGATTATGCATCTTCCTCATTCCCACTCTAAAGATCATCAACAATCACAATACCTTCATCTCCAGATGACTGACTAGCTGGGATTTATTTTCCCAATCATACATCATATATCATACATCATACATCATACATCATACATCATACATCATACATCATACATCATACATCATACATCATACATCATACATCATACATCATACATCATACATCATACATCATACATCATACATCATACATCATACATCATACGTCATACGCATATTCATACACAGCATATAATATTTCATGACAAACGCATACATAACATGCATATTTCTCCTTTAGTTAGAGAATCTCATGCATTACATACATCATGCCATTGCATATCACTAACTTGATTTTTCAGGCAGACGGATGTCTTCAACAAAGATGTTCTCAATCACATACAGTGTTCCCCTTGAACTCTATTCAAATAAGCAGTCCTCTCAGATATAATCAAGCCAAGGATTCATTCTGAAGAGATCTCTCCTTTCAAATCACTTATCAACTCAAGCAACAAAGATCTAAAGCTGATACCTCAGACGGTTCCAGAACGATCTACCATCGAAGATCTAAAGCTGATACCTCAGACGGTTCCAGAACGATCTACCATCGAAGATCTAAAGCTGATACCTCAGACGGTTCCAGAACGATCTACCATCGAAGATCTAAAGCTGATACCTCAGACGGTTCCAGAACGATCTACCATCGAAGATCTAAAGCTGATACCTCAGACGGTTACAGAACGATCTACCATTGAAGATCTAAAGCTGATACCTCAGACGGTTCCAGAACGATCTACCATCGAAGATCTAAAGCTGATACCTCAGACGGTTCCAGAACGATCTACCATCGAAGATCTAAAGCTGATACCTCAGACGGTTCCAGAACGATCTACCATCGAAGATCTAAAGCTGATACCTCAGACGGTTCCAGAACGATCTACCATCGAAGATCTAAAGCTGATACCTCAGACGGTTCCAGAACGATCTACCATCGAAGATCTAAAGCTGATACCTCAGACGGTTCCACAACGATCAACTTTCAAAATCTAAAGCGGAAAAACTTTGGACAGTTCCGTAACGATCATCCTCCTAGACATAAAACGGTAACCTTGGACGGTTCCGAAACGGTCGACGCAGAGGTTCTCAAATCCTTCATCAAGATATAATCAATGGATTCATTCTGGTGAACAAACCATCAACACAATTGCCATATGGCATCTGAAAGCCCATCTCAGGTAATGTTTCAATCTTCCAACCACATTTCTCAGACAACATTCAAAGACAAATTCCAACATCACTCCCGATGGAGGTAAGTGCAAATTTTTAGGGCATCTAAAATATTCAATCATCTTCCACCTTCAGATTTCAGACAATCTCTTCAGGTTTAAGAAGATTGAATAGGGGCAACTATTATACCCCAAAATGTGCCCGCATCTTTTTTCAAGAAAACTTCAATCTAAAAATTAAGAGTTTCATATAATCTTGGATTTTCACATCCTGATTTATGAATACTTGATTTTTAGAATTTTTTCTTATACAGTATTTTGGCTTGCTGTTGAATTTATTCTTACGCAAACGCCAGTTACTGTTTATTGCTTCACACACGCTATTTATTTGATATTTGTTTACAGATAAATAATACTGACGCAATTGGTACAGAATTAAATCTTTTGCAGGCGCAGAGTCCGGGATTCAGACTGTACTGGTAAACAAGTAAATTATTACTAATTTTTGTTTCCCACTAACTTTTGTACTATATTCCATTATTTTCAAAATCTCTTTTCAAATCTCTTTTTCAAAAATCAAATCTTGACTTTATTCTACACATCTCTCTTTTTCCCAACACTATCATACACTCTCTTTCAAATCTTACTTCCACTCAAATTTTCCTTTTGTACGGAATCACTTCATTTCCCAACGTCTCTATCCCTCTTTTCATTCTATAAATACCTCTCATTTTTTCCATAAAATCTCACATCAAATTCTAAATCATTTCTCAAACTTCTACTTCATATCCATTCTCTCTTCCTCCCTGGCGAAGCGGATGGAAACATGTTTTCTTATGGTCATCACCATTGCTACGGTGATCATGTCCTTCTTCTGTCTGCATAGTCCTGAAAAATGTGGACCTGCGATGGTTACACTCCCGATCATCTATTTTCTCTTGGTCATAGCATGGGTTATTAATCGTCATTCTTAAAGTTTGCCGTATCACTTATTTTCTTAAATGTACCGTTTACTCGTCGTACCGTTCATTATAGTATGTAATGTTTGTACTGTCAGTATTAAATTTTGTACTATTTGTCATATTGTTGCTTAATTATTCAGATAATATTTTGTGTGTTTTCTGCCAGTCAAATATTTATGTTTCTGTGCATTAAATGATTTTTAGGGTTATTATCGGTAATTTTGCTCGCGTACAGTAAATAATAATTATTTATTATGTCTGTGTTTTTTAACAAGTCATGTAAATAAACTTTCATCTTTCACATAAAACAAAAACAACAAAAAGAAAATTAACTTTGACTGTTGATTTTTCACTCTAACTGTTACATGCTTGAATAGTCAGTTGACAGTCAAACTGCTGACAGTACAATTCTCCGTGTTTTGTACCATCAATCAAATCAAACTTTTGCATTTCAAAATTCCAAGATTTTTGTCCTAGAAGTCTTCTGAATATCACATGATTAGCAGAGACTCAGCACTGCACAAAAATCAAGTACGCTTAACTGTCTCCTACACAAACAGTCCCTGATTAGGGTTTATTGTTTTTTCAGGAGAAACAAGTTTTTGAGACCTCAAATGGATTTCATGGACCTCCATACATCTCAAAGTACCATCATACAAATTTTCAAACTTCAATTCACTCAGACGCACCGTCAGCAGCTCAAACAGTCAACAGACGACCCGTTTGACCAAAAAAGTCAACAGACAGTCAAAAATGAAATTTTTTGTCAACATCCATATTTTGTAAAAGGATTCATCATTTGATCATTGGATGATCAAAATTCGTCAAGGAAAGATCAAAAATCAACAAAACCCTAAGATTCAAAATTAGGGTTTTCTCCTAAAAAGTCAACTGAACTTTGACTGGTCATAACTCTCTCATCCTTCATCCAAAAAATTCAAACCAAAGCTCATTTTGAAGGAAATTCAATTATCTTTCAAATGCAATTGGTCCCATGGTCATTAGGTTCACCATTTGAAAAATATGAACCAAGACATTACAGGTCATTTTCAAAGTCAACAAAAAGACACTTTTTTCAAAAGGATACACAAGGAGCATCAAACATCATTTTGACATGAGACCAAAGACATTGGTTAGAGGACTCTTCGAGGTTTCCAAAAAGTGCAAGATCTCCTTCATATGACAAAAAGTGAGGGATTTACACCTTGTTGAAGTTGGCTAAATTTTGGGAAAATGCATAAAACCAACATTGCTCAAAAATGTATTTTTTCCAAATGGGGCCAAGTTTTCATAGTTCAAACATGTTTACCATGATACAATGGGCCTCCCACGACCAAGACAAAGCCCACACCATTTTTATCCATTTTTGGTTTAATTTTATTCTATTTTAAGATTAAATGAAAATGGAAAATGGAAGGATAATGGATAGCTTAGTTTCTAAGCATGAGTCATCCAAGAATCTTTAATTTTCTGCAGAAGATTGAAGTACAAGGCAAGAGCATTGAAGAGGAGCAAGACTTGGTCAACAATTCAAAGGTTTTAATATTTAAAAAATCAAGAATTCAACAAAGGATTTATCAGCAAGTTTATTTGAAGGCCATTTATGAAGATCAGTTTAATGGAAGGAAGTTGCTGATAAGCATTGAAGAGGATTTATTTGAAGGCCATTTATGAAGATGAGTTGGAGAAGCTCCGTAGGAAGCTGCAGAGAGGAGTTGGATCTTCGTCAGAAGTGTTCCTGTTATACCCCAAAATTTGCCCGCATCTTTTTCAGAGAGAAGGCAACAGACTTCTGTCTAAAAATTGGGAGTTTCATATAATCTTGGATTTTATTTCATAAATATCTTGATTTTATGAATACTCAGTTTTTTAGAATATTTTTATACGGTATTTTGGTTCGCTGTTGAATTTATTCTTACACAAACACCAAGTACTGATGCAATTGGTACAAAATTAAATTTTTGCAGGCGCAGAGTCCGGGGATCCAGACTGTACTGGTAACAATTAAATTATTATTAGTTTTTGTTTCCCACTAATTTTTGTACTATACTATTGTTTTCAAATCTTTTCCTTTCTTTTCAAATCTTTTTTCTTTCAAATCAAATCCTAACTTTATTCCATACACTTTCTTTCAAATCCTACTACCACTCAAATTTTCCTTTTGTACGGAATCACTTCATTCCCCAACGTCTCTATCCTACTTTTCACTCTATATATACCCCTCATTTTTTCCATAAATTCTCACATCAAATTTCACTCATCTCCTAAATTTCTATCATACTATCTCCTAATTATTTTCTCTTCCTCCCCGGCAAGAATGGCAAAGTGGATGGATACGTTTTTTCTTATGGTCATCACTGTTTTGGTGGTGATCATGTCCTTTTTCTGTCTGCATAGTCCTGAAAGATGCGGACCTGGAATGCTTACACTCCCGTGCATCTATATGTTGTTATTTATAGCATGGGTTTTTAATCGTCATATTTAAAGTTTGTCGTATCTTTCGCTTTCAAATAATGTACCGTTCATTATATTTGTCGTACTGTTCACTATATTATTATGTAATATTTGTACTGTCAGTATTAACTATTATATTGTCTGATATACCATCATTTAATTAGCAAGATAATATTATGTGTATTTATTGCTAGTTAGATATTTATTTCTATGCATTAAATCTTTTTTAAATATTATTATCAGTAATTTCGTTTGCGTACGGTATATTTTATTTATTTATTATGTTTGTGTTTTTCTAATAACTCATGTAAATAAATTTTCACCATTAACACAACAAAAAACAAAAAGAAAAAAAATTAACTTTAACTGTTAAGTTTTCACTTTAACTGTTACGTTAATGCCTGGACAGCCAGTTAACAGTCAAACCCACTGACAGCACGATTCTCTGTGTTTTGTATCATCATTCAAATCAATCTTTCATATTTCAAAATTCCAAGATTTTTGTTCTAGAAGTCTTCTGATAATCACATGATCAGCAGAGACTCAACACTGCACAAAAATCAGGTATGCTAAACTGACTCCTACACAAACAGTCCCTAATCAGGGTTTTTGTTTTTTTCAGGAGAACAAGTTTTTTGAGATCTCAAATGGATTTCATGGATCTCCATATGTCTCAAAGTACCATCACACAAATTTTCAAACTTCGGTTCGCTCGGACGCACAGTCAGAAGCTCAAACAGTCAACAGACGACCAGTTTGACCGAAAAGTCAACAGACAGTCAAAAATTAAAATTTTTGTCAGCATACATATTTTGTCAAAAGATTCATCATTTGATCAATGGTTGATCATAATTCATCAAGAAAAGTCCAGAAATCAACAAAACCTTAAGTTTCAAAATTAGGGTTTTCTCCTAAAAAGTCAACTGAACTTTGGCTGGCCATAACTCTCTCCTTGTTCATCCAAAAAATTCCAACCAAAGCTTATTTTGAAGGAAATTCAATTATCTTTCAAATGAAATTGGTCCCATGGTCATTGGATTTACCATTTGGAAAATATGAGCCAAGACATTACAGGTCATTTTCAAAGTCAACAAAAAGTGGTTTTTTTTCAAAGCCCATAACATCAAGATAACTTCTCCAAATGCAAAAAAGCTTCCAAAGTAGCTTGTAGAGGACATCTTGTGGTTTCTAAAAAGTACAAGAACTCATTCATATGATCAAAATTGAGGGAGATATGCCTTGTTGAAGTTGGCTATTTTTTGGAAAAATGCATGATACCAACATTGATCAAAAATGTTTTTTTTCAAAAGAGGCCAAACATGCATGATCCAAACATATTTCTAATGATGTTAAAGGGCTCCCATGACCAACATTTGGCCCATGACATTTTTGTTTCTTTTTTAATTTAATTTTATTACATTTAAAATTAAATTAAAAAAGAAATGATTCAAGACAATTATCCAAAGCTTTTGTCCTTAGCTTGAGTCACCAAGATGGCTTAACTTCTGCAGCATAGAGAAGTACAGCAGGCCTAGAGCAAGAGGGTGAAGAAAAATGAAGCCATGGCCAAAGAATTCAAAGCTTTTTATATTAAAAAATTCAAAAGTTCAAAGACAATCAATAATTGATAGCTTAAGTTTACAGCACTCTTATTGCTCATAAATAGCTTAGCATACTTCAGTAAGCATAGGGACACGAATTCAGAACCAAACACATGCTTGTATCACTCTTGTACCAACTTGAAAATTTCAAAGAAATTGAAAATTCGAATTTTTAGTTTGAGCTAGTTTCAGTTGCAAACAATTGTCCAAACACGACCCTCAAGTGATTCTGAAACTATTCCAATAGTTTCCATCAACCAAAACACCTTAAACCGAGCTCCATAGCTCACGGTTTGTTCAAACCAAAACCTATAAAAATATAATCATACATGCATATTCAATAAGATGTAATCCCATATTTAAGTTTAGTTTGATGTTCTGATCATTTCTGGAAGTTTAATTGAGGTTTGGATGCTTGTACACGAAGTTGCCATTCTAGGGTTCTTGAGCTCAATTTTAGGATTATTCGATTTAGGCAAAATTAGGAGAAACTAAGGGCATATTTGAACTCAGGGGACAATTTTAAGTTGAACTATGGCCTCCTAATTAGTTTATATTGCTTGTGTAAAGTTTTGATTGTTTGCAGGTCTGTAGTTACGGACAAAAACTGTCACTAAAGGATTTACCTACAGTTGCAGAGCTTTAGCAACGGAAGGGAGGAAGAAGACGAAGCGTGGCAGGTTCTGAGTGGCCAGAAAACGCGCGTCAGCAAGTTTAAATTCCTTGGATCCAGTGTTTGCACGCTCATCATAAGCCATGCTTCCTTGCTTCAGCAGCCACATGATCAATCCTGCCAGCTCATCCAACGCACCTGAACACGCTAGTCCATACCATGGACTCTCCTATTAACCACACTTGATCCAGATTTAATATATTTTCCATTTTATTTTATTTTCTTTGCAAAATTATTTAAAAATCAGAAAAAATATGCAAAAAATATTTTAGGTTGATAAAATATTATCTTAATTTTTGATATAAAAATATTTTATTTTTCTTCATAATTAAAATATTTGTTTAATTAATTAGATAATATTGTTATATTTATCTTTTAATTAATTTCTAACCTATCAAAAAAAATCAAAAAATATTTTCTTTTATTTAAATTAGGTTTATATATTATAAACTAATTTTGTACATATTTAGAATATTTTTCTCTTTAAGTTTAATTTATGTGTATAATTATTTGTATAATTATATGTTAATTAATTTAATAATCTCTAAAACAAATTTCAAAAATTCCAAAAAAATTAATTTTATTTTAAAATTAATTAACAAACAACTTGAACATATTTTAGACTTAATTTAATTAAAATCAATCATCCAAAAATCCAAAAATATTTTCCTTTAATCTTATTGCAATTTAAATTCATAGATAAGTGTATAGGTTGTCAAATTCATGTAAATAGCGTAGTTTACATTTCTCGCACAATCGATGTAATAGCGTAGATTTATTTTCCGCATTTTACATTCCCGCACTTTAATTTCTGTACATATAAAATTGCGTGTATGACAAGAATAAAACTGAAGCGGTAGATAACTAATTTCAAAGATAACATATCTGAAAATAAAACACAATCACACTTGCACCTCTTAGGGTAATCCCTCGGTTACTCTTTTCAAAATCAACTCTACTGTTTCAAATACGATTCAAATTTCTTCTTCTGTATCCAGTCAAGGAAAATTTTCAAAAAGAAAATAGGAAAGGACCTTATGAACTTAGGGTAGATCTCCTAATTGCTTGCTCAAATCAAACAAAACAACAAACGTTTCACATATCACTGTTTTTCCAAAACAAAACTTTCAAAAAGACAACACTTTGTATATATCCAAACAAGGATCATTACGAAGTTAAAAATCTTTTTTTCAAACCATCAAAATATCTTTCGAAAGATAAAATCCTTTGTATACATCCGTACAAGGATCATTACAAAGTTAATTCTTTACAAAAGTATTTAAAACCACATACAAGCATTTCAAAGCAAGACAAACGATTCAAACAAGTGAGCTAAGGAATTAAGAGCCCATGGATAACCATGGATATAAAGGGGTGCTAACACCTTCCCTTTGTATAACCTACCCCCGAACCCAAAATCTCTTTAAGGTCTTTTTCTGTTTCTTTTATAAACCTTTCCTTAATTGGATAAAATAAAAGTCGGTGGCGACTCTCTGATTTTCACAAACTCAAAAATAAAAGAAGAGTCAGTTCGCATCCCACAAAAAACCGAGGACGACAGAACTGGCGACTCTGCTGGGGAATAAGAAAAAAAACAAATGTTTTCAAAAGGGGTTACCTTAGAGTTTAGATCACTTCGATGTTTTCAATTGCTTGTCTTGTTTGCTCTATTTTTCAAAGGTTTGTTTGGGTATTGGATTTACTTGTGTGAAAGATTCTAACCCGAATCTCGAGATACCTTAAGTATGTGACAATAGACCAAGGAAACTGTACGGCATGTACCGATACGGTTAATCTGGTAGTCACCGTTATTGCGACACTTTGGTCTATACTGATATCCCTTGAAAACGATCAAGGAGTATGTTAGGCTTCCAAAATGTCATTAAGCACTAATTTGCCTTAGAACCTTTAGTTGAACTTGACTTGTGGCCTATTAAGTGACTGGCTTTGAAATTGATCGAAGTTGGTTATCCTCGAGGAATGTTTTGATCGGCCTTCTGAGTGACGTATTGAGATGTTGTCTCCAAGGATCATAGAACCCGAATACCATTTTAAGACAGGTTTAAACCAACTCAACTTCAGTAGGGAGGGTATCACCTATTAACCTCATGCAAGCCTTTAAACCTAAGGCTATTGTTTGATTTGTTTGTGTTTTCCACATGTTTGACATCATGACATCATAAGCATCATAAACATATCATTTTCTCACTAATCATTTCAAGGATCGAAGAGTTTACCTTTGTTCTATTGTTGCAGGTAATGGCTCCCGCTACCAGAGATTACATCCGAATCAACATCTCAACAGTACCATCTGAACTTAAGGACTTAATATCAGAATTTCCCAGAAATGCTCAATTCACCGAAAAGCACGGTCACTTACTCCATTTGGTTACCTCAAAATTTGAAGAAGACATGATACGAGTCCTGTTCCAATTCTTTGATCCCGAACATCATTGTTTTACATTTCTTGATTACCAGCTAGTACCCACTTTGGAAGAGTTCTCTGAACTGATTGGGTTGCCTGTTCGATATCAATTACCTTTCACTGGTTTAGAAAGGATTCCAAAGCCTAAAATCATTGCTGCTACCTTACATTTACGAAAGTCAGAAATCGAGTCCAATTGGGAAACAAAGAGTGGAGTCAAGGGTTTGCTTGCTAAGTTCTTAATGGGAAAGGCTCGATCACTATTAAAAGATAGAAGTTACCAAGCTTTTGAAGAAGTTGTGGCTCTTTTGATTTATGGGTTGGTTTTATTCTCTAATCCCGACCAATTCATAAGTGTGCACGTTATCAACATTTTCTTAACCCGCAATCCGGTACCTACTTTACTGGGAGACATTCTACATTCTTTACACACTCGTACCATGAAAAAGCGAGGAACTCTTATGTGTTGTGTACCACTACTGGCTAGATGGTTTACATTACACCTTCCCCGATCAGTGTTGAGAAACGAGCAAAGGATGCAAAGGTCTCGTAGGATTATGTCTTTATCTCATTCAGATATCCGGTGGAACAACTTCTTTCAAAAAGACATCACTCTCATTGACCATTGTGGGGAGTACCCTAATGTACCACTCCTTGGCATTAGTGGAGGCATCACTTACAACCCCTCTTTAGCTTTGCGTCAATTCGGATATGCACGAAGAAATGGTCCTCATGACATGATTATCCATGGCATTATGTTCGACTACGAAGATGATTCCCAAAGATATCGACGAAGGTTTATACATGCTTGGGGCAGTGTCTACAAAGTAGAAAGCAAGACTTTAGGACAATGGAATTCTATTCCCATGGAGCCTTACCTCAAATGGGTGCGTGCTCGTGCTCAGAAGTTCATCATGCCATATCCCGCTATTCTACCTGTGACTATTGAGCCAAAAGTCGAAGGGGACGAACCTCGAGTTATTTTACATCTGGACATGCCAACTGACCTAGAAGAGCTGCAGAAATCTTGGGTTCAACTAAAAGGAGAAAGGGACACCTTCAAAGCACACTGTCAAGACTATGAGAGAAAAGTGTTGGAGCTCACCAGACAACTCTAGGAAGAACAGCAAATCAACACGTTCCTGGGTGCAAAGAGAAAGCGTCCATGGGAAACTTGAAGGATCTTTTATTTTGTTTTATCTTGTAAGCTTAAAAGAGGCAAAGAAAAGAAAAAGAAAAAAAAGACAAAAGAAAAGAAAAAGAAATAAGTTGTTTGACTAATAAATGTTTGTTTCTCTTTTGTTTAAACAAATTTAAATTCTAAGATCGTTGAAAACATTGCATATACATCTCATTCATAAACATTGCATAACAGGTTCACATAACAGGTTTCTCATCTCCTCGTTGTTTATTTCAGTTAGAAGGGACGGATTCCGAAACAAGCATCAAGAATCTCGAGGCACAGAACGCCCAAGTTCAGATAGCAATTCTGGAGCTAGCAAAGGGGCAACAGGAACTAAAAGCCCTGATAACCAAGAAGAAAAAGAAGCCCAAGGGATCTGTAGGTTTAAGTCACCTCGTGAGGAAAGTCAAACTCTCTCTCTCTCTCTCTCTCTCTCTCTCTCTCTCCTGATGAAGAAGATTATCACTCCGAAGACAAACAGGGTGATAGCAAATACCAGCAGTTGGAAGAACGCATGAAAGCTATGGAGATACAGAAAATACCTGGTTTAGACTTCAATGATCTTGGACTCGTCTCAGATATTGTTATCCCTCCAAAGTTCAAAGTTCCTGTCTTTGCAAAGTATGATGGAGTCTCTTGCCCAAAGCTGCATCTAAGATCCTATGTGAGGAAGATACTACCTCATACGGCAGATAACAAATTGTGGATTCATTTCTTCCAAGAAAGTCTGTCGGGTACTCAACTTGAGTGGTACTACCAACTGGAAAGTGCAAAAGTACACACCTGGGAAGATTTGGCTGCCGCCTTCTACAAACAGTATCAATACAATGCTGACCTTGCACCAACCCGTACTCAACTACAAAGCATGACTATGGCACCAAAAGAAAGTTTCAAAGAGTATGCACAAAAGTGGAGAGATCTAGCTGGAAGGGTTCAACCTCCTTTATCTGATCGCGAGCTGGTCGACATGTTCATGGGCACTTTAACTGGCCCTTTCTACAGTCATTTGCTGGGAAGCTCGTCGTCAGGTTTCACTGACCTGATATTACTGGAGAGCGTGTCGAAAGCGGCATTCAAAGTGGAAAAATTCAAGTAGGCTCCTCCTCTGGTACTACAAAGAGGCCTATCAGTGGGAGAATTGAAGTCAATACAGTGCACAGTCAGAAAAGTCGCAAAAGTGAGCATCACCAATCTGTAGGGGCTGTTCTGATCTCTGCATCTGCACCTCAAAAAGATCAACCGCCGAAGTATACGCGTCGACCAGATGCACCGAGAAGGAACTTCACCAGGATCAATATGCCAATCTCTCAAGCATTGCAGCACTTGTTAAAAGCAAATCTGATTACATTGAAAGATCCTCCGAAGAATGTCAATACTTTCTCTCCTAGTTATCGCCCCGACGCAACATGTGCATACCATTCCAATTGTCCTGGACATGACGTAGATCACTGTTGGGCCCTGAAAAATAAAATCCAAGACATGATAGATGCTGGGGAAATTGAATTCGATCCTCCAGAGACTCCAAATGTCATCATTGCGCCTATGCCAAAACACGACAAGACCGTTAATGCTATCATGGACACTGTTTATATCTATGATGTGAGAGAACTGTCAACTCCGCTCCTTGAAGTCAAAAGAAAGCTAATACAAGCTGGTTTATTTCCAGGTTGTGACCCTGATTGCTTTTATTGCGCACACTTACCCAATGGTTGTGAAAATCTAAAAAGAGGAATTCAAAAGTGGATGGATCGTCGTATCATTATGTTTGAGAAACTTTCTTCTATAGATAATTTGTGCGAAGTTTTTTCAAATGGGATGAAGATAGAGGACGTCTCAGTGGTTTCTAACATATCATTGAAAATCCCTACCAAGGCTCCCTTCAAGATTTCTGCTACACCCAGAGTAGCATCTGTAATCATTACCAATCCGGCTCCATTTCCATATTCCTCAGATAAAGCTGTCCCGTGGAGTTATGGCACTAATGTTTATATCCATGGAGTTAAACAAGACACCTTGACTGAAGAAGCCATGAATTTTACTACTCCAACTGTGGATAATATTGTGGGAACTAGTAAGATTACAAGAAGTGGAAGGATCTTTTCACCAGAAATTTCTCCAAATGTTACTACTAATCCAGTCCAGGTTCCAGTTCCTAATCAAAATATCAACGCTCGAGGCAAAGAGCCACTAGTTGAACCAGTTCAAGTACCTATTGAAGTCACTGTTGAAGATCCGTCAAGGCAAGAAATGGAGGAAATATTGAAAATCATCTGCAAAAGTGATTACAATATTGTCGAACAACTGGGGCACACTGCTTCAAAGATTTCAGTGCTGTCTCTGCTAAAGTATTCAGAAGCTCATGCCAAGGCCCTGATGAAGTTCTTGAAAGCTGCACATGTACCACAAGAGATTTCAGTCGACCAATTTGAAAATTGTGTTTCCAGTCTAACAATGGATAACGGTCTCGGTTTCTCTGACGCTGATTTAACCCCTGCTGGGAAAAATCACAATAAAGCCCTGCACATCTCTATCGAATGTAACGACACCACTTTGTCTCATGTGCTGGTAGACAATGGTTCCTTGTTGAATGTGTTACCAAAAGTAGTACTGGAAAAACTTGACTTCGAAGGAGTTGTTTTACAACCAAGTGATGTGGTGGTAAGAGCCTTCGACGGGTCAACAAGAACAGTATACGGAGAAGTTAAGCTCCCAATCAGAGTGGGCTCTCAGATCTTTGATTCTACCTTTTACATGATGGAAATTCATCCAGCATACTCCTGTTTACTAGGACGCCCTTGGATACATGGGGCAAGCGCTGTAACTTCTACCCTGCATCAGAAGTTGAAATATCCGGTAAGAGGCAAGGTCGTCACAGTTTATGGCGAAGAATATGTGGTTAGCCACCTGAGTAACTCCAAGTATGTTGAGATGGATGGTGAATTCATCGAAACCCCCTGCCAATCTTTTGAGGTGGTCCCTCCAGATGTCTCTACTGCCAAACATAGTTCTGCTACTCCTGCTACAAGAATAACTCCAACTATGGCTTCTCTCAAAGATGCTAAAGCAGTGATCAAAGAGGGTGGCTGCACAGTATGGGGACAACTCCTTGACGTGCCTTATAAGTTCGATAAGCTAGGTCTGGGCTATGCTAATGGAACTCAGAAGAATGATCAAAGTCCTCGTTCTGGAGGATTAATGTCACATTTCATCAGCCAAGGAGTAAATGCTATTGAAGACGACCAAGTTCCACCCGTTTCCAAGGAGGTTTGGGATACTTTGGGAGAACCAAGCGGCAGGTACGACTTTCTAGTGAAATACACTGCTCCTCAAAGTTCTTTTATTGCCATTGAAGACATTGTCCCAACTGGATGGGATGATCAGTTCAAAGATTACAAAAGTCTCACAAGTTCCATTACTGAGCAATACCAAAGTCCACCTAATCCAAAAGAAGTCTGGGATACGCTGGGAGAACCAAGTGGTAAGTATGACTTTATGGTGAAGTATTCCGCTCCCCTGAGCTCGCAGATCGCTATTGAAGACATCACCCTAACTGGATGGGATGAACATTTCGAAGACAATATGACACTCACAAGCCCTGTCACTCCTGAAGAATTCTGGGAAACACCAGATAACGAGAATGATTCTCTGATGCAGTACACTGCTCCCCAGAGTGCACAAGTCTCTATAAAAGATATCATCCCGACTGGATGGGACGATCTTATCGAGTATCTCTCTCAGCCAACAGAGGCACCTCAGCCTGGGCTCTCGTATCCAGCAGAGCATCTTGCTCATCCTGAAGGATCAACAACTCACCTCGTCACCAAAGAAATCAATGTTGTGGAAGACGAAGAAGATAACTGCAACTGGAGCAACTGGATATTTCCTACTCACAACAATGGATTAAACAACTGGGAAGCTGAAGATGTTATCTCATTTGATTAGGAGTAAATGCAATTTCCTGTTTGCGTTATTTATATGTTCAAAAATAAAAATGGTTCCTGTACTATCGAACCATGAACTTAAAAGCCAGGTGCCTTGCCCGAAGCACACTGGTCCTTTTTATAAGGGTTTGTCATATGATAATCATATGTTCATTCAATAAAATCATGGGACGTTTGCATATTCAAATTTTGTGATCCTTTTTGTTTCTTTCTTTAGTTTATTCATCTTCAAATAGCTATGTGTTCTTACACACACCCACATAATAAATGCAGATTCACATTCACTCTGGATCCTTTTGATAACGACTCTGCTATTGCCAGTCATGACTTTGAAAATCCGATCTACCAAACTGAGGACGAAAGTGAGGAAGATTGTGAAGTACCTAGGGAACTTGCAAGGCTATTAGAACAAGAAGAAAGGACTATACAGCCGCATGAAGAGCCAATTAAGGTTATCAACCTGGACAGTGACAAAGAGAAGAAAGAAGTCAAGATAGGGGCTGATTTAGAAGACAGTGTCAAGCAAAGACTGATTCGAATGTTACAAGACTACGTTGAGATATTCGCTTGGTCCTATGAAGATATGCCTGGCCTCGACACGGATATTGTGGTCCATCGCCTGCCGATCAAAGAAGGAAGCACTCCAGTTAAATAGAAACTGCGGAGAAGTAGGCCCGACATGTCCAAGAAGATTAAAGACGAGATTAAGAAACAATTCAACGCTGGTTTTCTAAAAGTTGTGAGTTATCCTCCATGGATAGCTAACATCGTTCCTGTGCCTAAAAAAGACGGGAAAGTCAGAATGTGTATAGACTACAGAGATCTGAATCGGGCAAGCCCCAAAGATGATTTCCCTTTACCTCACATCGATGTACTGGTTGACAATACTGCACAATGCAATGTATTTTCCTTTATGGACGGAATCTCAGGTTACAACCAAATCAAGATGGCGCCCGAAGACATGGAAAAAACAACCTTCACAACACCCTGGGGAACCTTTTGTTACAAAGTGATGCCCTTTGGTTTAAAGAATGCAGGAGCAACATATCAGCGTGCAATGGTAGCTCTGTTCCATGATATGATTCATCAGGAAATAGAGGTTTATGTGGATGATATGATTGCAAAGTCCAACACCGAAGAAGAACATCTGGGTCATCTGCACAAGCTGTTTGACAGACTTAGGAAGTACAGGTTACGACTGAATCCAAACAAGTGTACCTTTGGAGTAAGATCAGGTAAACTCTTAGGTTTCATCGTCAGCAGCAAGAGTATTGAAGTTGATCCTGCCAAGGTCAAAGCCATTCAAGAAATGCCTATACCCCGTATCAAGAAACAAGTCTGAGGATTCTTGGGACGTCTGAACTACATCGCCAGATTTATTGTCCATATGACTACTACTTGTGTGCCAAACTTCAAATTGTTGAAGAAAGATCAAGTGGAAATATGGAACGACAAATGCCAATTAGCCTTTGATAAAATCAAAGAATATCTTCAAAAACCACCAATCTTGTTACCACTAGTGGAAGGAAGACCTCTGATAATGTACCTAACAGTGTTAGAAGATTCAATGGGGTGTGTACTGGGGCAACATGACGAGTCAGGCCAAAAAGAGCATGCAATCTACTATCTTAGCAAAAACTTTACCGATTGTGAAACAAGATACTCATTGCTCGAGAAAACTTGATGTGCCTTGGCATGGGCGGCTCGCCGACTAAGGCAGTATATGCTAAACCATACCACTTTCCTGATCTCCAAAATGGATCCTATCAAATATGTGTTCGAAAAACCTGCTCTCTCTGGAAGAATAGCAAGATGGCAAATGATCTTAACAGAGTATGACATCTAGTACACTTCACAAAAGGCAATCAAAGGAAGTGTGGTAGTTGATCATCTGGCTCATCAAGCAGTGGATGATTATCAAGCGTTGAACTTTGACTTCCCAGATGAAGATATTTTGCTAGTTACTGACTACGAACAGCCCGGACTGGAGGAAGGACCCGAGCCAGGATCCCGATGGACTATGGTTTTTGATGGAGCCTCTAATGCGCTTGGCAATGGCATCGGAGCTGTAATCATTTCTCCTACAGGAGGACATATACCATTCACTGCCAGATTATGTTTCAACTACACTAACAATATAGCCGAGTATGAAGCATGTATTCTGGGTCTCAAAGCTGCAATCGATCAGAGAATCAAGTTCCTGGAGGTCTACGGAGACTCGGCCCTTGTAATTTATCAAGTCAAAGGAGAATTGGACACGAAGCACCCGAATCTAATTCCTTACAAAGAATATGTGCTGAGTTTGATTCCTTACTTTGAAGAAATCACTTTTGAACATATCCCGCGAGAAGAAAATCAACTAGCTGATGCCCTAGCTACCATGTCGTCTATGTTCAAAGTCAGGTGGGACAATGAGGCGCCAATGATCACCATTTACAGACAAGATGAACCAGCCTATTGCAATGAGGTCAATATTGAAGAAGTGGAAGAAAAACCATGGTTCCATGGAGTAAAAAGATATCTCGAAGCCCAGGAGTATCCTGAAGGGGCATCCATTAATGATAGAAAGTTTCTAAGAAGATTTGCTACCAAATTCTTTCTAAGTAATGGAATCTTGTACAAACGCAACCATGAATCGACTTTGCTTCGTTGTGTGAACAAGAAAGAAGCGGAACAGATTATGGAAGATATACACGATGGTGCCTTTGGTACTCATTCAAGAGGACATATAATGGCTAAAAAGATTCTGAGAGCAGGTTACTACTAGTCTACCATGGAGACAGACTGCCATCATCACTCCAGAACTTGTCACAAATGCCAGATATATGCCGACAAAGTACATGTACCTCTAGTCCCATTAAACGTCTTGACGGCTCCTTGGCCTTTTGCAATGTGGGGAATCGATATGGTTGGAGAAATCAAGCCTACTGCCTCCAACGGACATCGTTTTATCCTGGTCGCTATTGATTACTTCACCAAATGGGTAGAGGCAGCCTCATTTGCTTCTGTCACCAAGAATGTTGTGGCCCGGTTTATCAAGCACAATCTCATTTGTCGGTATGGCATCCTTGAAAGGATCATCACAGACAATGGCACAAATTTAAACAACAGGATGATTACCGAACTCTTCACGCAGTTCAAGATCAAACATCATAATTCATCCCCATATCGACCAAAGATGAATGGCGCCGTGGAAGCTGCCAGCAAGAACATCAAGAATATCATACAAAAGATGACAGTAACCTACAAAGACTGGCATGAGATGTTACCTTTTGCTCTTCATGGTTATCGCACATCAGCGCGTTCTTCAACAGGGGCAACTCCATTCTCCTTAGTCTATGGTATGGAGGCAGTTCTTCCAATTGAAATTTAGATTCCTTCCCTAAGGATTATGAAAGATGCCGATCTAGATGAAGACGATTGGATTCAGACTCGGTTGGACCAGATAAACTTGATTGATGAGAAGAGGCTTGCAGCTATTTGTCATGGTCAGTTGTACCAGAAACGTATGATCAAAGCCTTCAACAAGAAAGTCAAAAGTCAGGCATATCAAATCGGTGATTTGGTTGTAAAACGCATCATCTTACCACAGGGCGACCCCAGGGGCAAGTGGACTCCCACTTATGAGGGACCATTTGTAATCAAGAAAGTATTCTCAGGCGGAGCCATGTTGCTTACCACTATGGATGGCGAGGATTTCCCACACCCTGTAAATGCGGACATAGTCAAAAAGTACTTCGCTTAAAAGCTCGCTAAGTTGAAAGCCTGAAAGGGCGACTTAGGCAAAAATGAGCGTCTCGGTGGATTGAAAACCTGAAAGGGCGATCCAGGCAAAAATTAGAGACTAAAAAATAATAATTATCCCGGTAGGCTGAAAACCTGAAAAGGCAGCCTAGGCAAAAGTTAGGGAATAAAGCGTACGACTATGTCCCGTTTGGCTACCTACTCACCTCCAAGGTTCAACACATCAAGGCACCAATCAGTCCAATCATTTTCTTCCAACAAGTGAGGGATGAGATACTCGAAGACAGATTGGCAATAGCAGAGTTGAAACTTGACTGGATTGTTTTCACATAGCTATTTCCCTTTTATAAGTACTTTTCAAAGTTTTAAGACAACTTCCTACTACTAGGATTTTTGTCTCCTTGTACTAATCCGCCTATTATGGCTCTCTCTTTCAAAATCAATACAGTTCATGCTCAAAATCAATGTTTTCATTTTTTCTGTTTTTGAACGCGTAAACGTCCCAATGATAATTTTGAATGAACATATGCAGTTGAATATGATTGATGTTTATAAGAAAAACAGGAATAGCATTCAGGTAATGTCCCAATCATCTGGACATCATCCCGAAACCAGCATCAGAAGAAAAGTTCCCCAACAGAGATACGTTTCTTAGCAGAATCCTCAATGAGATTTTTCTCTCCAACAAAGTAATTCGAGAAACCTTATTCCCCAGCAGGGCTGTTCAAGATCACTATCCCCAGAAGGTGTGATCCTCCACACCAAGGTTTGATCAAATAATGCATCGGAGGATTACAAATCTTTTTTTATTCCCATTCAAGGTGCATCAAAATCAGAACTTTCAAATTACCTTCATCCTCAAAGTGGTATTCAAAGATCCCTCAACAGAGCATCCTGGTCCGTGAGGAAGTTCCCCCAGCTGAGTATGATAGCAAAGATCATCAACGATCATAATGCCTTCGTTTCCAAAATAACAAGCAGGGATTTATTTTCCCAACCAGAAGTTTGATACGCTCTAAACTGCATAAGTCATGTCCATACATCATACATCATACACATATTCATACATAGCATATAATGTTTCATGACAAACGCATACATAACATGCACGGTTCTCATTAAGATTGAGAATCTCAACATATACATTACATGCATCATGACATTGCATGTCACTAACTTTGCTTTTCAGGTGGACGAATATCCTCAGCAAGTTATTTTCAATCACATGCAATATTCTCCTGGGTTCTGTCCAGACAAGTATTTCTCTCAGATATAATCAAGCCAAAGATTCATGCTGAAGAGATATCTCTTTCCAAATCACCTATCAACTCAAAACAAGCAAAGCAGATACGGTCTAATGGTGACTCATTCTGACGCTTCTAGACTATACTACAGTCGAATAAACAACTTCAGATCCTTCAGATCTAAGTCGATACCTCGGACGGTTCCTTAATGATCTATCTTTAGATCTAAGTCGATACCTTGGACGGTTCCTTAATGATCTACCTTCAAGATCTAAGTCGATACCTTGGACGGTTCCTTAATGATCTACCTTCAAGATTTAAGATGATACCTTGGACGGTTCCTTAAATGATCTACCTTCAAGATTTAAGATGATACCTTGGACGGTTCCTTAATGATCTACCTTCAAGATTTAAGACGATACCTTGGACGGTTCCTTAAATGATCTACCTTCAAGATTTAAGATGATACCTTGGACGGTTCCTTAAATGATCTACCTTCAGATCTAAGTCGATACCTTGGACGGTTCCCTAAAGCAATCAATCTTCAAGATATAAAAGCGGACACCTCGGACGGTTCTGTAACGATCAACCTTCAAGATCTAAAAGCGGACACCTCGGACGGTTCTGTAACGATCAACCTTCAAAGGTCTAAAGCGGATACCTCAGACGGTTCCACAACGATCAACATTCAAAATCTAAAGCGAAAAAACTTTGGACAAGTTCCGTAACGATCAGCCTCCAAGATTTAAAGCAGTAACCTCGGACGGTTCCGTAACGGTTAACGCATAGGTTTTCAAATCCTTCATCAAGATATAATCAATGGATTCATGCTGATGAACAAACCATCAACACATTCGCTAGATGGCATCTGAAAGCCCATCTCGGGTAATGTTTTGATCCACCAACGATATTTCTCAAACAGCATTCAATGCAAATTCCAGCATCACTTCTGGCGGAGGTAAGTGCAAATTTCAGGGCATCTAAATATTCAATCATCTTCTACCTTCAGATTCCAATCAGTCTCTTCAGGTTTAAGAAGATTGAATAGGGGCAACTGTTATACCCCAAAATTTTCCCGCATCTTTTTCAGAGAGAAGGCAACAGACTTCTGTCTAAAAATTGGGAGTTTCATATAATCTTGGATTTTATTTCATAAATATCTTGATTTTATGAATACTCAGTTTTTTAGAATATTTTTATACGGTATTTTGGTTCGCTGTTGAATTTATTCTTACACAAACACCAAGAAATGTTTATCACTTCACACACGCTGTTTATTTGAGATTTATTTGCAGATAAATAGTACTGACGCAATTAGTACATAATTAAATTTTTGCAGGCGCAGAGTCCGGGGATCCAGACTGTACTGGTAACAATTAAATTATTATTAGTTTTTGTTTCCCACTAATTTTTGTACTATACTATTGTTTTCAAATCTCTTCCTTTCTTTTCAAATCTTTTTTCTTTCAAATCAAATCCTAACTTTATTCCATACACTTTCTTTCAAATCCTACTACCACTCAAATTTTCCTTTTGTACGGAATCACTTCATTCCAAAACGTCTCTATCCTTCTTTTCACTCTATATATACCCCTCATTTTTTCCATAAATTCTAACATCAAATTTCACTCATCTCCTAAATTTCTATCATACTATCTCCTAATTATTTTCTCTTCTTCCCCGGCAAGAATGGCAAAGTGGATGGATACGTTTTTTCTTATGGTCATCACTGTTTTGGTGGTGATCATGTCCTTTTTCTGTCTGCATAGTCCTGAGATGCTTACACTCCCGTGCATCTATATGTTGTTATTTATAGCATGGGTTTTTAATCGTCATATTTAAAGTTTGTAGTATCTTTCGCTTTCAAATAATGTTCCGTTCATTATATTTGTCGTACTGTTCACTATATTATTATGTAATATTTGTACTATCAGTATTAAATATTATATTGTCTGATATACCGTCGTTTAATTAGCAAGATAATATTATGTGTTTTTATTGCTAGTTAAATATTTATTTCTATGCATTAAATCTTTTTTAAATATTATTATCAGTAATTTCGTTTGCGTACGGTATATTTTATTTATTTATTATGTTTGTGTTTTTCTAACAACTCATGTAAATAAATTTTCACCATTAACACAACAAAAAACAAAAAGAAAAAAAATTAACTTTCACTATTAAGTTTTCACTTTAACTGTTACGTTAATGCCTGGACAGCCAGTTAACAGTCAAACCCGCTGACAGCACGATTCTCTGTGTTTTGTATCATCATTCAAATCAATCTTTCATATTTAAAAATTCCAAGATTTTTGTTCTAGAAGTCTTCTGATAATCACATGATCAGCAGAGACTCAACACTGCACAAAAATCAGGTACGCTTAACTGACTTCTACACAAACAGTCCCTAATCAGGGTTTTTGTTTTTTTCAGGAGAACAAGTTTTTTGAGATCTCATATGGATTTCATGGATCTCCATATGTCTCAAAGTACCATCACACAAATTTTCAAACTTCGGTTCGCTCGGACGCACAGTCAGAAGCTCAAACAGTCAACAGACGACCAGTTTGACCGAATAGTCAACAGACAGTCAAAAATTAAATTTTTTGTCAACATCCATATTTTGTCAAAAGATTCATCATTTGATCAATGGTTGATCATAATTCATCAAGAAAAGTCCAGAAATCAACAAAACCCTAAGTTTCAAAATTAGGGTTTTCTCCTAAAAAGTCAACTGAACTTTGACTGGCCATAATTCTCTCCTTGTTCATCCAAAAATTCCAACCAAAGCTTATTTTTGAAGGAAATTCAATTATCTTTCAAATGAAATTGGTCCCATGGTCATTGGATTTACCATTTGGAAAATATGAGCCAAGACATTACAGGTCATTTTCAAAGTCAACAAAAAGTGGATTTTTGTCAAAGCCCATAACATCAAGATAAATTCTCCAAATGCATAAAAGCTTCCAAAGTAGCTTGTAGAGGACATCTTGAGGTTTCTAAAAAGTACAAGAACTCATTCATATGATCAAAATTGAGGGAGATATGCCTTGTTGAAGTTGGCTATTTTTTGGAAAAATGCATGAAACCAACATTGATCAAAAATGTTTTTTTCCAAAAGAGGCCAAACATGCATGATCCAAACATGTTTCTAATGATGTTAAAGGGATCCCATGACCAACATTTGGCCCATGACATTTTTGTTTCTTTTTTAATTTAATTTTATTACATTTAAAGTTAAATTAAAAAAGAAATGATTCAAGACAATTATCCAAAGCTTTTGTCCTTAGCTTGAGTCACCAAGATGGCTTAACTTCTGCAGCATAGAGAAGTACAGCAGGCCTAGAGCAAGAGGGTGAAGAAAAATGAAGCCATGGCCAAAGAATTCAAAGCTTTTTATATTAAAAAATTCAAAAGTTCAAAGACAATCAATAATTGTTAGCTTAAGTTTACAGTACTCTTATTGCTCATAAATAGCTTAGCATACTTCAGTAAGCATAGGGACACGAATTCAGAACCAAACACATGCTTGTATCACTCTTGTACCAACTTGAAAATTTCAAAGAAATTGAAAATTCGAATTTTTAGTTTGAGCTAGTTTCAGTTGCAAACAATTGTCCAAACACGACCCTCAAGTGATTCTGAAACTATTCCAATAGTTTCCATCAACCAAAACACCTTAAACCGAGCTCCATAGCTCACGGTTTGTTCAAACCAAAACCTATAAAAATATAATCATACATGCATATTCAATAAGATGTAATCCCATATTTAAGTTTAGTTTGATGTTCTGATCATTTCTGGAAGTTTAATTGAGGTTTGGATGCTTGTACACGAAGTTGCCATTCTAGGGTTCTTGAGCTCCATTTTAGGATTATTCGATTTAGGAAAAATTAGGAGAAACTAAGGGCATATTTGAACTCAGGGGACAATTTTAAGTTGAACTATGGCCTCCTAATTAGTTTATATTGCTTGTGTAAAGTTTTGATTGTTTGCAGGTCTGTAGTTACGGACAAAAACCGTCACTTAAGGCTTTACCTACAGTTGCAGAGTTTTAGCAACGGAAGGGAGGAAGAAGACGAAGCGTGGCAGGCTCTGATTGGCCAGAAAACGCGCGTCAGCAAGTTTAAATTCCTTGGATCCAGTGTTTGCACGCTCATCATAAGCCATGCTTCCTTGCTTCAGCAGCCACATGATCAATCCTGCCAGCTCATCCAACGCACCTGAACACGCTAGTCCATACCATGGACTCTCCTATTAACCACACTTGATCCAGATTTAATATATTTTCCATTTTATTTTATTTTCTTTGCAAAATTATTTAAAAATAGTTTAAAAATCAGAAAATATATGCAAAAAATATTTTAGGTTGATAAAATATTATCTTAATTTTTGATATAAAAATATTTTATTTTTCTTCATAATTAAAATATTTTGTTTAATTAATTAGATAATATTGTTATATTTATCTTTTAATTAATTTCTAACCTATCAAAAAAAATCAAAAAATATTTTCTTTTATTTAAATTAGGTTTATATATTATAAAATAATTTTTTACATATTTAGAATATTTTTCTCTTTAAGTTTAATTTATGTGTATAATTATTTGTATAATTATATGTTAATTAATTTAATAATCTCCAAAACAAATTTCAAAAATTCCAAAAAAATTAATTTTATTTTAAAATTAATTAACAAACAACTTGAACATATTTTAGACTTAAGTTTTTTTAGGTTTAAATTTTATTTCTAATTCTTGACCTTTTAATTAAATTAATTATGCATTAATTTTAATTAAAATCAATCATCCAAAAATCCAAAAATATTTTCCTTTAATCTTATTGCAATTTAAATTCATAGATAAGTGTATAGGTTGTCAAATTCATGTAAATAGCTTAGTTTACATTTCTCGCACAATCGATGTAATAGCATAGATTTATTTTCCGGATTTTACATTCCCGCACTTTAATTTCTGTACATATAAAATTGCGTGTATGACAAGAATAAAACTGAAGCGCTAGATAACTAATTTCAAAGATAACATTTCTGAAAATAAAACACAATCACACTTGCACCTCTTAGGGTAATCCCTCTGTTACTCTTTTCAAAATCAGCTCTACTGTTTCAAATACGATTCGAATTTCTTCTTCTTTATCCAGTCAAGGAAAATTTTCTAAAAGAAAATAGGAAAGGACCTTATGAACTTAGGGTAGATCTCCTAATTGCTTGCTCAAATCAAACAAAACAACAAACGTTTCACATATCATTGTTTTTCCAAAACAAAACTTTCAAAAAGACAACACTTTGTATATATCCAAACAAGGATCATTACGAAGTTAAAAGTCTTTTTTTCAAACCATCAAAATATCTTTCGAAAGATAAAACCCTTTTGTTATACCCCAAAATTTGCCCGCATCTTTTTTCAGAGAGAAGGCAACAGACTTCTGTCTAAAATTGGGAGTTTCATATAATCTTGGATTTTATAAATATCCTGATTTTATGAATACTCGGTTTTTAGAATATTTCTTATACGGTATTTTGGTTCGCTGTTGAATTTATTCTTACACAAACGCCAAGTACTGTTTATCACTTCACACACGCTATTTATTTGAGATTTATTTGCAGATAAATAGTACTGACGCAACTGGTACAGAATTAAATTTTGCAGGCGCAGAGTCCGGGGATTCAGACTGTACTGGTAACAAGTAAATTATTATTAGTTTTTGTTTCCCACTAATTTTTGTACTATACTATTGTTTTCAAATCTTTTCCTTTCTTTTCAAATCTCTTTCTTTCAAATCAAATCCTAACTTTATTCCATACATCTCTCTTTTCAAACCCTACCATACACTTTCTTTCAAATCCTACTACCACTCAAATTTTCCTTTTTTGTACGGAATCACTTCATTCCCCAACGTCTCTATCCTTCTTTTCACTCTTTAAATACCTCTAATTTTTTCCATAAATTCTCACATCAAATTTCAACTCATTTCTCAAACTTCTACTTCATAATTATTTTCTCTTCTTCCCCGGCAAAAATGGCAAAGTGGATGGATACGTTTTTTCTTATGGTCATCACTATTTTGGTGGTGATCATGTCCTTTTTCTGTCTGCATAGTCCTGAAAAATGCGGACCTGGGTTGCTTACACTTCCGTTCATTTATATGTTGCTATTTATAGCATGGGTTTTTAATCGTCATTTTTAAAGTTTGTCGTATCTTTCGCTTTCAAATAATGTACCGTTTATTTTATTTGTCGTACTGTTCATTATATTGTGTAATATTTGTATTGTCAGTATTAAGTATCGTACTATCTGTCGTACTGTCGTTTAATTATCAAGATAATATTATGTGTGTTTTCTGCTAGTTAAATATTTATTTTTCTGTGCATTGAATATTTTTCAAGGTTATTATCGGTAATTTCGTTCGCGTACAGAATATTTTATTTATTTATTATGTTTGTGTTTTTCTAACAACTCATGTAAATAAATTTTCACCATTAACACAACAAAAACAAAAAAAGAAAAAAATTAACTTTAAGTGTTAAGTTTTCATTTTAACTGTTACGTTAATGCCCGGACAGCCAGTTGACAGTCAAACCCGCTGACAGCATGATTCTTTGTGTTTTGTATCATCATTCAAATCAATCTTTTGCATTTCAAAATTCCAAGATTTTTGTTCTAAAAGTCTTCTGATAATCACATGATCAGTAGAGACTCAACACTGCACAAAAATCAGGTACGCTTAACTGTCTCCTACACAAACAGTCCCTAACTAGGGTTTTTGTTTTTTTCAGGAGAACAAGCTTTTTGAGACCTCAAATGGATTTCATGGACCTCCATATGTCTCAAAGTACCACCAGACAAATTTTCAAACTTCAATTCACTCAGACGCACAGTCAGCAGCTCAAACAGTCAACAGACGACCAGTTTGACCGAAAAGTCAACAGACAGTCAAAAATGAAATTTTTTGTCAACATCCATATTTTGTCAAAAGATTCATCATTTGATCAATGGTTGATCATAATTCATCAAGAAAAGATCAGAAATCAACAAAACCCTAAGTTTCAAAATTAGGGTTTTCTCCTAAAAAGTCAACTGAACTTTGACCGGCCATAACTCTCTCCTCGTTCATTCAAAAAATTCCAACCAAAGCTTGTTTTGAAGGAAATTCAATTATATTTCAAATTCAATTGATCCCATGGTCATTGGATTTACCATTTGAAAAATATGAGCTCAGACATTACAGGTCATTTTCAAAGTCAACAAAAAGTGGTTTTTTGTCAAAGGCCATAACATCAAGATAATTTCTCCAAATGAAAAAAAGTTTCCAAAGTAGCTTGTAGAGCACACCTTGAAGTTTCTAAAAAGTACAAGAACTCCTTCATATGATCAAAATTGAGGGAGATATGCCTTGTTGAAGTTGGCTATTTTTTGGGAAAATGCATGAAACCAACATTGATCAAAAATGTTTTTTTTCCAAAAGAGGCCAAGTTTTCATGATCCAAACATGATTCTAATGATGCAAAGGGCCTCCCACGACCAACCTAAGGCCCATAACATTTTTATTTCTTTTTTAGTTTAATTTTATTACATTTAAAGTTAAATTAAAAAAGAAATGGTGTAAGATAATGATACAAAGCTTTGTTCTTAAGCAAAAGCCATCAAAATTGATCCAAACTCTGCAACATAGAAGTACATGGCAGGCCTAGAGCAAGAGGGATGAAGAAAATCAAGCCATGGCCAAAAATTCAAAGTTTTTATTATTTAAAAATTCAAAAGTTCAAAAGCAATCAATGTTTTATAGCTTAAGTTTGCAGCACTTCCATGGCCTATAAATGGACTAGAATACTTCAGTAAACACACACACACGAAAATACACCAAGGAATAGCCAAGAAACTCACAAAATTCTCAAAAAAATATCAAAACTTTGTAATTTTCATTTTTTGGTTTCCAACCATTATCAATACAAACTAATTGTCCTAATCATCTTCTGAGACATAATATAGTAAGTTGGGATCAAAATCCATGGCTGAAAGTACTTGAAACGAATCATACTCATGCTCTCCGATCGGCTTAAATTTTCGTGATCCATATCTCATTCATAAGCATATATAAATTATATCTAACATTTTGTTTGAGTTTGTGAAGTGATTTAGAGTAGCTTTGACGTACAACATGGAAGCATAGGTCCCTGAAACAAGCTTGGCCATGTTCAACCGTGTTTAAACTCTTTGCTTCGAATCTCTTGATACAAACACTTTTAGAAAAAAACATGGCCACCATCGTGTTCAGGAGGTTCGAATTAGGTGGATAGGGTGTTCCTTGTGCTTTAAAACTAACAATTTTGCAGGTTTCAAAAGTCACTTCGCCGGAGAAGAAGACCGGAAACACTGTTCCGGCGGTCAACAAGTCCAAGGGGGGATTGACTGGCTCGCGTGGCGTTTCCTCCTTCTCTCATTGGCTGGTCAAACGTTGACAGCATGCGTGGAAAAATCAAATAACCTGATTGGTGTCGCACGCTCGCGAAAAAATGAACAGAGTCGCCACTAATATATTTATCCCCTAAGGGAAAGGAATATCAGAAAACCTAACAAAGGATAAGAACAGGGTCTTGCGACTAGAGAATCTAGGTACGGGAGCCAGTTACACAAGGGGAAGGTGCTAGCACCCCTCACGCCCATCGTACTCGATGGTATCCACCTATGTCTGTTTCTATCTAAAGGGTGTGTAACTATGTCTAAAATCTAAATGCGAAATGAATGCAAAATGTAGGGAAAATAAAGAATTGTACTCGCACGGGCCCTACCCCGCTGCCTACGTATCCTTTTCAGGAATCAGAGTTACCGTAGCTCGGCTAAAGATTTTCTGTTTGTTTTTGTGTTTTTTAGTTGGGCGGAGTTAACATTCGCGCTCTTGCATAAGGGATCGCCTACGATGCGTTCGAGCGGAAATAACAGTGCCCTTAGGTGCCAACGAGGCAAAAGAAAAAGAAATGATTGGTTTGTGTCTTTTAGCGTATATGAGTGATATACAGTTCCCAATACCGGGCCACTCACCACTTTCTCTACTTTGTTTTGAATTTGAACCATTGTTAGGTGTCTTATGTGTTTTTGGTTGTGTGTTTTTTAAGGGAATTTACTTTGCGATCCGAATCACATAAAATGTATAATGATTGAGAAGCAGATTAGGGAATGAATCCCACTCACTTCCATCCCATTATGTAATGTTCGAGAAATAGATTAGGGAATGAATCCCACTCATTTCTCTCCCATTAATTAATGTTTGAGAAACAGATTAGGGAATGAATCCCACTCATTTCTCTCCCATTAAGTAGTGACCGAGAAACAGATTAGGGAATGAATCCCACTCGTTTCTATGCCACTAAGCGATTGAGAAATAGATTAAGGAATGAATCCCACTCATTTCTCTATCACTTTCTTATTGTGATTCGCATCTTCCTTTTATTAAGTATTTTAAAGAGTTGAAAAGAAAAAGAATGCAATAGGGAACTAATCCTAAATTCTGATCTAAGTTGTCTATACAAGTCTAAATCCTAATGTTAACATGGGATAGATTCTAAGAGAAGCATACAAGTGGTATTAACAACATAGGCCAAAAATATGGCCAAAAGCTAAGCAACAAAGTCACACAACAATTATACAAAGAAATAGCATGAGAATGGTACAGAACATAAAAGGAGCAACTCAAAATTAGTACAAAAATGAAACTAAAAAATACTACTATTTTTATGAGTTTGTTTTTGGTGTTAAGGGGATTCTAGTTCAAGTCTAAATTGCACTTAAAGAACCTAAATTCTAATAAGCCTAAACTAGTATTTATTGCATATTTTCTATGTCAAAAGTTTTACTATAGTCTAAAATCTAACAAGGGAAATTAGTATTTTTTATAACATTTTTATATGACAAAATATGTATTAGAGGTCTAAAAATTAGTAGGAAAAATGAGTTTTTATTGCCTAAAAGATAGTGGAAAAATTCTAAGTAAAAAATCTAAATTTATATCAAGTTAAAAGGAACCAGGGGGTGCAAGTTGAAAATGGGGGTGAAGAGAAATTCTGGGTGCAAGGCCCACTCGGATTGGCCCAGGAGTTGTTTTTTTGTTACAGTTTTTTCTATATTGCCAAAAAAATGAAGACAATGGGCCAGGGGGTGTACTAGTAATTCGGCCCAGAGGTTATGTGAATTGTGATCGGGCCCAAGCTTATTTTTGTTATAGATTGATTCAGTAAGACGGTGCATGGGCCAGGGGGAGTGTAATTAGCATTTTCGTGCAAGGCCCATGGTTGAATTGATCCATCAGAGTTTACCAATTGTGATTAATCAAACTCTATGTTAATACTAATCATGTCATTATTCCATTTAATTACCATTATCCTGACATTAACCCAGACTAATGACCCATAATTAAATGCTAATTCAACTTAATTAATCAGAAAATTAAAAGAGGGGTTTAGGGTTAGAGTTTTGTGACCTTTCAGTTCTCACGTTCATCTCCTCGCGGGCGATGACAGAACGGCGGTGAATCCATCTTCTGCGATTCAACTTTCATTTGGCCACCACCGTGAATCCAATCGGAGCACCAGATATAGTCCCCCTTCTTCCATTGCAATCTCGCGCCGGTGTTAGTGCATCGACCTTCTCCGAAGACGAATCTCCGGCCTCCGTCGTGACCGAGCATCAGCACGTATCAACATCCTCCTCTCGCCTCGTCCTCTCCTTTCTATGTTCTCGATTCTCTGTATGTCTTCAGATTCGTCGTGGTTGAAGAGCGATGATATCGTTGCTTGACGAAGCTGCAGTGATGCTGAAGCGATACGAAAGTGAGATTGCTACGTTCTTATCTTCTGCAGCTTGGTGGAATTGGAGAAGCTTGCAACGAAGGTTGGTGATTGTCTCTTTGCGTCAAATTGAAGATGAAGGAATTTGTGGATTATCGATGGAGAGTGGCGATTGAAGATTGGTTATGGTGGATCGAGTATTGTTGGAAGATTGAAGAGAGTTTGTTCCATGGTGAGTTTTCCGATTCTGTTCTGAGTTCTTAACAATTCTGTTACTATCTTTTTCCTCTGAGCTTTCTATTGTGCTATTGTGTGTGTTTCTGTTGCAAATAATTGAAGATGGAGGGAGAGAGGGTTTGTTGAAGATTGAAGGTTGGTTGGTTAAGATGAATGCGCAGGTGATGAAGATGAAGGTGATAAAGTGGTCAGGAGGTGAAGATGATGATAATGGTGAAGAAGGTTGCTGAGAGTGGTTAAAGAGGAGAGTCTGAGAAATGAAGAGTGGTATTGTTATATAGAATTTTCAGGTTTGTAACCCCTCTCTCCTTTTCTGTTACACGGTTTTTCTGATTTGATGACCCCATTCCTCTCCTCTTTCTGCTATGAGCTGTTAGAAATAGTTACGAATCAGTTGAATCTGTTAGCATTTGGTTGGAATTCAGTTACATTTTGTTAGGTTTCTGTTGGAAGGAAGTTATGAATGGGATGGTTAGTTAGAGACTGTTTTTCTGTTAGGGATGTTTCAGTTAGCAAAATTCTGTTTGAAAATTTGTTATGTGAGTTTTTCTGGATGGGATTGCAGGGCTGGCTTGGTGTTTGGATTTTATATGTGTTAGCAACATGAGATTAGGTCCTGGAACATATTTCTTCTTGTATTGAGTATGTGTATGTGATTTATGTGATACTAGTGGTGGATGTTTGTAGATATTGCAGGGACTGATTTGGTCTTCTTTTTTTTTGTATTGGTTGCGAATGAAGTGGCTGAATAATTCTGAATATAATTCTGCTCATGTAGTTTTTTAGGTTTTGAATTGGTATGAATGTGGTAATGATATGTGTGGGTTGTATGAATGTGAATTGTTAGATATGAATTGGTGAATGTATGTCACTGTTCTGAATTGTTTATATGGTCTATTTGAAATTTTATATGGCACAGAGACTGATTCATGTATTATGCAGATGGGTTCCAAGAACATGGAGGTCCCAAGTATGGTTTAAAGCAATGAGAAGAAGTAAAGGTGAATATCCATGATGAATAATCTTGAAGATTAGAGCAAGAGATGGGCCCAGGATAAGATTGAGTCGAAGTCAGGCTTCGGTCAACAGTTTGACTGAAAAGTCAACACTTGACCAAAAGTCAACTTTAGGTC
Source organism: Vicia villosa (assembly GCF_029867415.1). Taxonomy (NCBI): domain Eukaryota; kingdom Viridiplantae; phylum Streptophyta; class Magnoliopsida; order Fabales; family Fabaceae; genus Vicia; species Vicia villosa. Next base: position 349,093 of record NW_026705600.1, read on the forward strand.
CAATGTATAGTTTTCAATGCCCTTGTGTTGTAAAGTACTTTTGGGTATCTCGTAGTGTAGCTTGAACTTTGTAATGAATTTCGGAACTTTGACTTTGTGATGTAACTTGAAAAGTAATGGACGCGTAATGATGGAATTTGAATATTTTGACCTATATTTCGTCTTGCCTTGAAACATGAACTATGTACAACTTTAGTCAACAAAACCAACTAGGTTGACTTTGCCCAAAGTTAAATGGGATTTGACCAATACTTGAATTTGGTTAACATCTTCCATGATTCCAATCAAACGAACTTAAAATCCCTTCGAATATGAGACAAAGTTTCCGTCTTTTTGCGAATCAAATGAATTGATAACTTGCAACCAATCAACCCATCTTGTGTGTTAATCTCAAAAGCCGTCTGATAACTTGAAGTTGAAGAAATCTCTTAAATGAATCAATTCTTGTAATAGAAGAGATTCGTTTATATCAACGACTTATAATGCAAGCCGCTAGTCCAAACGAGACAATGTTGTAAGCCATACCAAAGTACAAACTTTAATCCCAAGAATCTTGATTCAAGAGCAAGTAAGGAAATAAACCCTCATTCAGGAAACCCATCAGATTGAGTACTTTGCAACGACTGAACTAGCCAAAATCATCTCATTCAGCACCAAGCACCCTGTGTTCACACTTCAATGTTTACACAAATTACCACATCGATCAAAGGAATCATACTGCATTTGACGAGAAAGTCTTAAACCACCATGCAACTCCAAGCTTTCCAGAGTCCTTGATTCCATGCCAGATTTATTGACTAAATGAGTGCAAGAGTTATGTTAATGCCCTAATGGAAATATGCAAGTGAAAGAGAAGCATAAGCCAATTAGAAATTAAGGATAGGACAAATTTGGGGTATGACAGCTGCCCCTATTTAATCGTCTTAAACCTGAAGGTGAGATTGGCGTTAGCCTTTCGAACCTTCAAGGTAGAAGAAGATTAAATATCAAAGTACCAGAAATTTGTCTTGAAGAGAAGATGGTGTAAGTGTTATCCTTACTTTTTTCATTTTTGTTATCTGCTGGGGAAAGAGAATTTTTTGTTTTTTCTGGTGGAATGATTTATGGTATGTAATGGTTGAACGGTGATAGATTGTAACGTTGCCTAGGTGCCAATACAAGGTTCTCAAAGGAGTCGGTTGCATGAAACAATGATTAAAGGAAAAGATCTCGTACGATCTACGACTCAACATCGGTAGAAGACCTCGTACAATCTTCAAGACTGAAAGGAAAAGATCTCGTGCGATCTATGACTCAACATCAGGAGAAGACCTCGTACGATCTTCAAGACTGAAAGGAAAAGATCTTGTGCGATCTATGACTCAACATAGACTCAACAACAGGAGAGGATCTCGTACGATCTTCAGGACAGAAAGGAAAAGATCTCGTGCGATCTATGACTCAACATCGACTCGACAACAGGAGAGGATCTCGTATGATCTTCAGGACAGAAAGGAAAAGATCTCGTGCGATCTATGACTCAACATCGACTCGACAACAGGAGAGAATCTCGTACGATCTTCAGGACAGAAAGGAAAAGATCTCGTGCGATCTATGACTCAACATCGACTCGACAACAGGAGAGGATCTCGTACGATCTTCAGGACAGAAAGTAAAAGATCTCGTGCGATCTATGACTCAACATCGACTCGACAACAGGAGAGGATCTCGTACGATCTTCAGGACAGAAAGGAAAAGATCTCGTGCGATCTATGACTCAACATCGACTCGACAACAGGAGAGGATCTCGTACGATCTTCAGGACAGAAAGGAAAAGATCTCGTGCGATCTATGACTCAACATCGGGAGAAAATCTCGTACGATCTTCAGGACTTAAAGGAAAGAAGATCTTGTGCGATCTATGACTCAACATCGGGAGAAGACCTCGTACGATCTTCAGGACTGAAAGGAAAGAAGATCTCGTGCGATCTATGACTCAACATCGGGAGAAAATCTCGTACGATCTTCAGGACTGAAAGGAAAGAAGATCTCGTGCGATCTATGACTCAACATCGGGAGAAGACCTCGTACGATCTTCAGGACTGAAAGGGAAAATATCTCGTGCGATCTATGACTCAACATCGGGAGAAGACCTCGTACAATCTTCAGGACTGAAAGGGAAAAGATCTCGTGCGATCTATGACTCAACATCGGGGTTTGGAGAAGGAAATTGGTTTTGAAATGGTTTGCCAGGTTGGAAACTAGGCTTTGAAAGGGTTTGCCAGGTTGGGAACTAGGCTTTAAAAGGGTTTGCCAGGTTGGGAACTAGGCTTTGAAAGGGTTTGCCAGGTTGGGAACTGGGCTTTGAAAGGGTTCGAAGGTCGGAAGGCAAAGGATTCACAACACGGGGGTTAGACCTGAAAAGTTTTCCCATACGGGGGAAGGGACCACTAAGACTAGTGACGACTAGACTCGGTCAAAAGACATAATCACGAAGATGTTGATGCTTGCGAAGCATAAGAAATACATTAATCCCTCAGGCCAAAGGCGGGGTGTAACTCTTCAAGAGTGGCAATCGTTCGAATTACCACACACCAAGTATGGTTATTCAAACGATTGAAAAATGAGATGGGTTGAATGCCCACCCTCATTCGCACTCTAATTTGCACGCAGCATACGGGAAATAACCACGACAAGACTAGTAACGACTAGACTCGACAAGAAGATGATAGTAACCATTCGAGATCACGGAGATATCGATGCTTACGAAGCATAAGAGTTACATTAATCCCTCAGGCCAAAAGGCGGGGTGTAACTCTTCAAGAGCGGCAATCGTTCGAATTGCCACACACCAAGTATGATTATTCAAACGATTGAAAAATGAGGTGGGTTGAATGCCCACCCTCATTCACGCTCTAATTTGCACGCAGCATACGGGAAATAACCTCGGAGACAACGATTCTGACGAAGAAAGACATTGCATCCGATCCATGTTGGAGAGAGAAAATGAGACTTCTTTTGGGGATTAAGGATATCAGGTATCGGCACCGTGGCATAAGGAGATTTGTAATGTAGTAGCAGATATCAATCGGAGTTTGTAAGGACAATATTTTATGTGGGGAAGTATCGTCGTCTTGATTGAGTGCTGATTTGTATTATCTGGCTTATGCTTTGTATGCATGTTTGAATTTTTCTATGGCGTAATGATCCGCTTTGACGGATATGCTACGCTTTTGAGGATGCAATATTATATGCAGTGAACACTATATGCAGGATGCCAAATAAAGGCATTAGTGAGGTAAACACCAGGGAGAATACCCTTGGCGTTAAGGACCATGTAGAGGTGCCAAAAGATATTGGACTTTGACTTGTAAGGGCACACTCTTGTTGTTGCCTTCCAGAACGTAGAATGACTTTGGACTTCTCACCATGTGCCACTTCTTGGAAGATTTTCAACTTGAGGAGATTCCCTCAATTCACCATGTTGGGGAGTATCCGAATAAGGGAACCATGTTGGAGAAATGGAACAACTCTCAGGAGAAATAAACTTCTATGCTTGGGGAGAGACCAAATTTCTAGGAGAAATAAACTCCTATGGTCATGGAGCGACAAAAAACTCAGAATCGTGCCCCAAGCTTCGTGACTTATGGAGGAATTTGCCCCAAAGGATCCTTGGAGAGATTTACTAAATCTCGACGTAACTGCCCCAGATTGGTTGAACTTAAGAGATTCCTCGACGTGATTGCCCCAGATTGATCAAAGCTTGAAGAGAGTCATCAACATGATTGCCCCAAATATGCTGACTTTGAGAGGTCAAACCTCAATTCAATTGCCTCTGATTAGGTACATCTTACTAGAATCCTCAAGCTTCCATTGTTTTGAAGTCAAACAAATATGGAAACAACTTTACCACGCTCAACGGAGTCTTCAAACTCTTCCCCTCACGGTAATCAAGGAAAGCATTAGCTGTTCATGTCCAACGGAGTTCTTTGGATAACTTGCCCCTTGATGGTCAACATTTGAGATGATTAGCTTTTCTTCCTCGGAGTTCTCAAGTCTCTTGTTGCTTTGACATGATCAAGTTACTCACTGATTCTCATCATGGTAACTTCCTTGATGTTAAGCACATATTTGTATGCAAAAGAATGTTAATTCTAAGAATGATAATTCTAATGCGAAGCCTATGTTAGTCTTGAAGTTGTAAAACTTTTTATGAAATGAGGTTGCGACCTCTCGTGAATGGATCACTAGTCGACACAACCTCGATTTTTGCATATGGAAGATAAATCAAACGTACGATACCAACATGGGTATGAGTCTCACTTCATTGGGAGTCAGTTAAACACTATCTCATCGGAGTGTGCTTTCGAAATAAACCCTACTTCATTTAGGACTTTTAAGGGTTGTAACTTGGCCGGGTTCACGGTTTTCAGAAAACAAAGGATTTTTAGGCTCAAAAATATTTGGTACCCACCCCCTTCGTGATGTTCTCCATTCCTAGGTTCAATTAACTCGACATGAGTGTTCATTCCTCACAAGGCATTTGGAATGGTTGAGGAATCAATGAGGTTTTTTGGACATGGCAGTCACTCAGTTTCTTTTTTGGTGTCTGATCACACAACTTTGTTCTTTTGAGAAGGATTTTTATTTTGTAATCCTTGTTTTTCTCTTCTGCTTTCCCTAACTTTTGCCTGGACAAATTCTCTTGAATTTTATTTTGGAGTCCAGCGGGATGCCCTAACTTTTGCCTAAGTCATTTGTTTTCATGTTATTGACTTAGCGGGCTCTTTCTTTTCTCTTTTTTTTTTCTAATTCTCCTTTTTTGAACAAGTCGTGTGATCTTGCGTTGCTTTCGATTTGTTTGGAAGAATTGTGACTGCCTCGCTCCTTTGATTTAATGGAGGATTACCATTGTGGTATCGTCATCTCTTGACCTTTTGATGGAATAAGGATAACTGTTGCGGTTTTGACATTCCTCAACCTTTTGAAGGATAACCCTTGTTGTATCCTTGGATGCATATCTTTTTGGTGAGTTTTGAACACTCGATCAAGTTAAATGAACACTACCCTGCCCCAAGGTTAAGATAAGGGTTTTTTATGATTAGAAAAGAAACTCCTACTTCAAGGCTCAAAGGGGTTGACGAGGGTCTATCTCCCTTATATCTCCGGTGTTTGGGGATTTGAAATAATGCTTGTACATCCTCAGCAGGGTTTTATTCAAAAACACACGATTAGAGATTTTGCATTTTTTTATTTTTCATCATTCTCCCTCAGCTTTTTGCCTCAGCAAGCAATTAATAGAGTTGGTATCGTAATGCCAAAACATTTTATGAGTGATAACGAATGGATTACTTCAAGACAAACATACACAATGTATTTTTATTTTCATTCAATGATTAACAAGCTTTTACATGCTATCGATGCTTAAACACACAAAGGAAAAATTACTATGAGAATGCAGTAAGAAACTAAATGAATGTCGTTGTTGAGGAGACTTGACTCCGTCTGGACTTATTGAGCTTGAATACTTTCTGTTGTTCCTTCCAAATACTTCAGATTACTTCAAAAGAGAACTCCAACGAAGTCACCCAAGAATTGTAAACTTCGCCTTACTTTAGGGATTCAAGCAATGCGAGTGATGCAATGCTCAAGATAAGAGTATGTCTTGCTTATCCCTCGTGCGGGAGCCCCAAGCATAGATGTTGGAGAAGTATTCACCATCAAACACGGAGGAACCTTGCGTGGTCATCGAACTTAGAAAAGCTATCTGTTGTAAGGAAAGCTCAAACACTAACTGAAACACCAACCTCCATGGATACAACTGAGCACAAGAACCTTGAGAATGAGAGATGCTTCCACAGAACACTCTTGATTACCACCTGGAAAAAGATTCTGTCAAAGTTGCTTGAGAATTTGTGGTGCTTTTATTATTATCATACTAATCAGTTCAAACAGGAAATACTGAAATGAGAATATAGAAATGAAATGATGATTGCCATCCTTGTGGAGCCTTGACTCCTCGGGCTTATTGTTCTTTGGAGACTTTCTAAAATCCGGACTTTTACCCGGGCAAGGGAATTCCAATCACACACATGTTTCCTCCTTGAAGGGTTATATACCTCTCGTCAATCAACTGTTGTACTTTGGCTTTGAAAGCATTGCAGTCTTCAGTGGAATGCCCTGCTGATCTAGCGTGATACCCACATTGCACATTAGGGTCATACCTAGGTGGAAACGGATGGGGTGGAGGCTTCAGAGATTTGGGAACCACCAATGAGCTTTGGACTAGATATGGCAGAAGTTTACTGTATGTCATAGGAATCTGGTCCAACGGAGCATTTCTTCGTTCTAAATTATTTCTAGGTTGGCGTTGATTCGGATGACCTTGTTGATATGGAGCACATTGCTTTTGTGGCAAATACTGAATCGGTCGTTGTTGGACCATTTGGGGTTGTTGACGATTCAAATACCCAATCTGTTCAGGTGCCTTCCCCTTTCGATTTGGACGAGAAACAAGCAAAGACTGATAAAGTGGAGAATTTGGAATCCAAGATAATGCGTTGTGCTTCTGACTTGAAGTAGATCCGACATAGAAGTATGAATCAACCTTTTCTTCTACCACAGATGGAACCCTGTTTCATTGAACACTCATACCCTCGGGGGTGAACAAAATCATTTTTGAGTCAATGAGATCTTGAATTTGGTATTTCAGCGCCCTACAATTCTCAATATCATGACCAGGTGCCCCAGAATGGAACTCGCAGCGAGCATTGGCATCATAACCAGGGGGAAGCTTTTTAGGTATGGACAAATCTCGTAGCTTAACCAGCTGAAGTTCCAGCAAGCGAGGAAGTAACTGAGCATAAGGCATCGGGATCAGATCGAGAACCCTCTGGGGCATCTTAAGTTTTTGTCCACACATTTGGCCCCCTCGATTCATTCTAGGAACATGAACCAGTTGACGTGGAAGTAATGGCACTTGAAGTTGAGGGAGAGCTTGCTGAGGCATCCCATGAATGGAAAGAGATCCTATTTAAGAGAAGGAGTCAACAATTTCTGTTGCAGCAGCAGGGACAACATCACCTTCTTTTCTTAGTACCGTCTTCAGAACTTCCATGACCAGGCTCAACTGAGTCTTCAACTGACTGTTTTCCTCTTTTAGTGCACCCTGATTATGGATCAAGTCTTGCATCTCCAACATAAGATGACCCATTTGTTCCCTCATCTCATCCATTTCCTCACGGAGTTGTTCCATAGTTGATCTTGGAGTTATGGCAGTAAGAAGTCAAATCTGTTGTTGATCTTGAAATCTGGATAGGAAGGGTCCCATAAGTCTTTGAAAGAACCATGAAATGCATGATAGTATGAATGCATGTTTCATTTATGAGAGATCCTAAAGTCTTTTCATACACTTTCATTTTTTCTTTTTTTGGAATCAAAGCTTCTTTTTTGTATAGAGTATCTTTTCTTTTCTCTATCCTTTTTCTTTTTCTTTTTCCTTTTTTCTTTTTCTCATCATTTTTTTTTTGGAAATAGACTTTAGGGTCCCCCACAAATGCAGTGGATAAAGCAATGATGTTATGCGATGCAACAGCATGGGATCAAGATCCATATAATCTTAGTAACCACAGCATGGGATCAAGATCCATATAAGTCAGATGTCATGAGATCAAAGGTCCGGCATAGGTACCACACAACCATAGGAACAATAGTCATCAACAGAACTGAATAGTCACCAACGGTACCTGTCATGTATATCCCACCCCACTCACAGGTGAATCTAGGTCAAGGTAGGTCAAAGGTCTCCAGCGTTATCAGTTCTCCTGAAACACCATCATTGTTGCAAATACATGCCAACAACGGTATCTCATTTGAACCTCGACTGGTCGTGGGTCTCATGATCGCAATCAACAGAACCTGACATTCTGTTGGCGTCATGACTATCCACTCTATCCTAGGTATCCTATGTGTCAACTATGGCCCGGGTATTGGGCCTTTTACCTCATAGAACATCCCACCCAACCTGCAAACAGAGAAAATATGTGGCCCCCACGGGGACCCATAATATAGTCCAGGATGCGGAAAATAGACATGATATGCAAGCAGGAAAATAAACATGACATGCAGGAATATAAGATGTAAACAACAAAAAACAAAAAATAAATAGAAAATAAAATAAAAAACAAGAAGACAAAGGAACACCCAATAAAAGAAACACGCAAAGGCTAGGATCGGCTCGCTAAGAATGGACCAGCATAGGTCTATCAACACTCCCCAGCAGAGTCGCTAGCTGTCGCACGCTCGCGAAAAAATGAACAGAGTCGCCACTAATATATTTATCCCCTAAGGGAAAGGAATATCAGAAAACCTAACAAAGGATAAGAACAGGGTCTTGCGACCAGAGAATCTAGGTACGGGAGCCAGTTACGCAAGGGGAAGGTGCTAGCACCCCTCACACCCATCGTACTCGATGGTATCCACCTATGTCTGTTTCTATCTAAAGGGTGTGTAACTATGTCTAAAATCTAAATGCGAAATGAATGCAAAATGTAGGTAAAATAAAGAATTGTACTCGCACGGGCCCTACCCCGCTGCCTACGTATCCTTTTCAGGAATCAGAGTTACCGTAGCTCGGCTAAAGATTTTCTGTTTTTTTTTGTGTTTTTTAGTTGGGCGGAGTTAACGTTCGCGCTCTTGCATAAGGGATCGCCTACGATGCGTTCGAGCGGAAATAACAGTGCCCTTAGGTGCCAACGAGGCAAAAGAAAAAGAAATGATTGGTTTGTGTTTTTTAGCGTAGATGAGTGATGAACAGTTCCCAATACCGGGCTACTCACCACTTTCTCTACTTTGTTTTGAATTTGAACCATTGTTAGGTGTCTTATGTGTTTTTGGTTGTGTGTTTTTTAAGGGAATTTACTTTGCGATCCGAATCACATAAAATGTATAATGATTGAGAAGCAGATTAGGGAATGAATCCTACTCACTTCCATCCCATTATGTAATGTTCGAGAAATAGATTAGGGAATGAATCCCACTCATTTCTCTCCCATTAATTAATGTTTGAGAAACAGATTAGGGAATGAATCCCACTCATTTCTCTCCCATTAAGTAGTGACCGAGAAACAGATTAGGGAATGAATCCCACTCGTGTCTATGCCACTAAGCGATTGAACAATAGATTAGGGAATGAATCCCACTCATTTCTCTATCACTCTCTTATTGTGATTCGCATCTTCCTTTTATTAAGTATTTTAAAGAGTTGAAAAGAAAAAGAATGCAATAGGGAACTAATCCTAAATTCTGATCTAAGTTGTCTATACAAGTCTAAATCCTAATGTTAACATGGGATAGATTCTAAGAGAAGCATACAAGTGGTATTAACAACATAGGCCAAAAATATGGCCAAAAGCTAAGCAACAAAGTCACACAACAATTATACAAAGAAATAGCATGAGAATGGTACAGAACATAAAAGGAGCAACTCAAAATTAGTACAAAAATGAAACTAAAAAATACTACTATTTTTATGAGTTTTTTTTTTGGTGTTAAGGGGATTCAAGTTCAAGTCTAAATTGCACTTAAAGAACCTAAATTCTAATAAGCCTAAACTAGTATTTATTGCATATTTTCTATGTCAAAAGTTTTACTATAGTCTAAAATCTAACAAGGGAAATTAGTATTTTTTTATAACATTTTTATATGACAAAATATGTATTAGAGGTCTAAAAATTAGTAGGAAAAATGAGTTTTTATTGCCTAAAAGGTAGTGGAAAAATTCTAAGTAAAAAATCTAAATTTATATCAAGTAAAAAGGAACCAGGGGGTGCAAGTTGAAAATGGGGGTGAAGAGAAATTCTGGGCGCAAGGCCCACTCGGATTGGCCCAGGAGTTGTTTTTTTGTTACAGTTTTTTCTATATTGCCAAAAAAATGAAGACAATGGGCCCGGGGGGTGTACTAGTAATTCGGCCCAGAGGTTATGTGAATTGTGATCGGGCCCAAGCTTATTTTTGTTATAGATTGATTCAGTAAGACGGTGCATGGGCCAGGGGGAGTGTAATTAGCATTTTCGTGCAAGGCCCATGGTTGAATTGATCCATCAGAGTTTACCAATTGTGATTAATCAAACTCTATGTGAATACTAATCATGTCATTATTCCATTTAATTACCATTATCCTGACATTAACCCAGACTAATGACCCATAATTAACATGCTAATTCAACTTAATTAATCAGAAAATTAAAAGAGGGGTTTAGGGTTAGAGTTTTGTGACCTTTCAGTTCTCACGTTCATCTCCTCGCGGGCGATGACGGAACGGCGGTGAATCCATCTTCTCCGATTCAACTTTCATTTGGCCACCACCGTGAATCCAATCGGAGCACCAGATATAGTCCCCCTTCTTCCATTGCAATCTCGCGCCGGTGTTAGTGCATCGACCTTCTCCGAAGACGAATCTCCGGCCTCCGTCGTAACCGAGCATCAGCACGTATCAACATCCTCCTCTTGCCTCGTCCTCTCCTTTTTATGTTCTCGATTCTCTGTATGTCTTCAGATTCGTCGTGGTTGAAGAGCGATGATATCGTTGCTTGACGAAGCTGCAGTGATGCTGAAGCGATACGAAAGTGAGATTGCTACGTTCTTATCTTCTGCAGCTTGGTGGAATTGGAGAAGCTTGCAACGAAGGTTGGTGACTGTCTCTTTGCGTCAAATTGAAGATGACGGAATTTGTGGATTATCGATGGAGAGTGGCGATTGAAGATTGGTTATGGTGGATCGAGTATTGTTGGAAGATTGAAGAGAGTTTGTTCCATGGTGAGTTTTCCGATTCTGTTCTGAGTTCTTAACAATTCTGTTACTATCTTTTTCCTCTGAGCTTTCTATTGTGCTATTGTGTGTGTTTCTGTTGCAAAGAATTGAAGATGGAGGGAGAGAGGGTTTGTTGAAGATTGAAGGTTGGTTGGTTAAGATGAATGCGCAGGTGATGAAGATGAAGGTGATAAAGTGGTGAGGAGGTGAAGATGATGATAATGGTGAAGAAGGTTGCTGAGAGTGGTTAAAGAGGAGAGTTTGAGAAATGAAGAGTGGTATTGTTATATAGCATTTTCAGGTTTGTAACCCCTCTCTCCTTTTCTGTTACACGGTTTTTCTGATTTGATAACCCCATTCCTCTCCTCTTTCTGCTATGAGCTGTTAGAAATAGTTACGAATCAGTTGAATCTGTTAGCATTTGGTTGGAATTCAGTTACATTCTGTTAGGTTTCTGTTGGAAGGAAGTTATGAATGGGATGGTTAGTTAGAGATTGTTTTTCTGTTAGGGATGTTTCAGTTAGCAAAATTCTGTTTGAAAATTTGTTATGTGGGTTTTTCTGGATGGGATTGCAGGGCTGGCTTGGTGTTTGGATTTTATATGTGTTAGCAACATGAGATTAGGTCCTGGAACATATTTCTTCTTGTATTGAGTATGTGTATGTTATTTATGTGATACTAGTGGTGGCTGTTTGTAGATATTGCAGGGACTGATTTGGTCTTCTTTTTTTTTTGTATTGGTTGCGAATGAAGTGGCTGAATAATTCTGAATATAATTCTGCTCATGTAGTTTTTTAGGTTTTGAATTGGTATGAATGTGGTAATGATATGTGTGGGTTGTATGAATGTGAATTGTTAGATATGAATTGGTGAATGTATGTCACTGTTCTGAATTGTTTATATGGTCTATTTGAAATTTTATATGGCACAGAGACTGATTCATGTATTATGCAGATGGGTTCCAAGAACATGGAGGTCCCAAGTATGGTTTAAAGCAATGAGAAGAAGTAAAGGTGAATATCCATGATGAATAATCTTGAAGATTAGAGCAAGAGATGGGCCCAGGATAAGATTGAGTCGAAGTCAGGCTTCGGTCAACAGTTTGACAGAAAAGTTAACACTTGACCAAAAGTCAACTTTAGGTCCAATGTATAGTTTTCAATGCCCTTGTGTTGTAAAGTACTTTTGGGTATCTCGTAGTGTAGCTTGAACTTTATAATGAATTTCGGAACTTTGACTTTGTGATGTAACTTGAAAAGTAATGGACGCGTAATGATGGAATTTGAATATTTTGACCTTTATTTCGTCTTGCCTTGAATCATGAACTATGTACAACTTTAGTCAACAAAAACAACTAGGTTGACTTTGCCCAAAGTTAAATGGGATTTGACCAATACTTGAATTTGGTTAACATCTTCCATGATTCCAATCAAACGAACTTAAAATCCCTTCGAATATGAGACAAAGTTTCCGTCTTTTTGCGAATCAAATGAATTGATAACTTGCAACTTATCAACCCATCTTGCGTGTTAATCTCAAAAGCCGTCTGATAACTTGAAGTTGAAGAAATCTCTTAAATGAATCAATTCTTGTAATAGAAGAGATTCGTTTATATCAACGACTTATAATGCAAGCCGCTAGTCCAAACGAGACAATGTTGTAAGCCATACCAAAGTACAAACTTTAATCCCAAGAATCTTGATTCAAGAGCAAGTAGGGAAATAAACCCTCATTCAGGAAACCCATCAGATTGAGTACTTTGCAACGACTGAACTAGCCAAAATCATCTCATTCAGCACCAAGCACCCTGTGTTCACACTTCAATGTTTACACAAATTACCACATCGATCAAAGGAATCATACTGCATTTGACGAGAAAGTCTTAAACCACCATGCAACTCCAAGCTTTCCAGAGTCCTTGATTCCATGCCAGATTTATTGACTAAATGAGTGCAAGAGTTATGTTAATGCCCTAATGGAAATATGCAAGTGAAAGAGAAGCATAAGCCAATTAGAAATTAAGGGTAGGACAAATTTGGGGTATGACAGCTGCCCCTATTTAATCGTCTTAAACCTGAAGGTGAGATTGGCGTTAGCCTTTCGAACCTTCAAGGTAGAAGAAGATTAAATATCAAAGTACCAGAAATTTGTCTTAAAGAGAAGATGGTGTAAGTGTTATCCTTACTTTTTTCATTTTTGTTATCTGCTGGGGAAAGAGAATTTTTTGTTTTTTCTGGTGGAATGATTTATGGTATGTAATGGTTGAATGGTGATAGCTTGTAACGTAGCCTAGGTGCCAATACAAGGTTCTCAAATGAGGCGGTTGCATGAAACAATGATTAAAGGAAAAGATCTCGTACGATCTACGACTCAACATCGGTAGAAGACCTCGTACGATCTTCAAGACTGAAAGGAAAAGATCTCGTGCGATCTATGACTCAACATCGGGAGAAGACCTCGTACGATCTTCAAGACGGAAAGGAAAAGATCTCGTGCGATCTATGACTCAACATCGACTCGACAACAGGAGAGGATCTCGTACGATCTTCAGGACAGAAAGGAAAAGATCTCGTGCGATCTATGACTCAACATCGACTCGACAACAGGAGAGGATCTCGTACGATCTTCAGGACAGAAAGGAAAAGATCTCGTGCGATCTATGACTCAACATCGACTCGACAACAGGAGAGAATCTCGTACGATCTTCAGGACAGAAAGGAAAAGATCTCGTGCGATCTATGACTCAACATCGACTCGACAACAGGAGAGGATCTCGTACGATCTTCAGGACAGAAAGTAAAATATCTCGTGCGATCTATGACTCAACATCGACTCGACAACAGGAGAGGATCTCGTACGATCTTCAGGACAGAAAGGAAAAGATCTCGTGCAATCTATGACTCAACATCGACTCGACAACAGGAGAGGATCTCGTACGATCTTCAGGACAGAAAGGAAAAGATCTCGTGCGATCTATGACTCAACATCGGGAGAAAATCTCGTACGATCTTCAGGACCGAAAGGAAAGAAGATCTCGTGCGATCTATGACTCAACATCGGGAGAAGACCTCGTACGATCTTCAGGACTGAAAGGGAAAATATCTCGTGCGATCTATGACTCAACATCGGGAGAAGTCCTCGTACAATCTTCAGGACTGAAAGGGAAAAGATCTCGTGCGATCTATGACTCAACATCGGGGTTTGGAGAAGGAAATTGGTTTTGAAATGGTTTGCCAGGTTGGAAACTGGGCTTTGAAAGGGTTTGCCAGGTTGGGAACTGGGCTTTAAAAGGGTTTGCGAGGTTGGGAACTAGGCTTTGAAAGGGTTTGCCAGGTTGGGAACTGGGCTTTGAAAGGGTTCGAAGGTCGGAAGGCAAAGGATTCACAACACGGGGGTTAGACCTGAAAAGTTTTCCCATACGGGGGAAGGGACCACGGAGACTAGTGACGACTAGACTCGATCAAAAGACATAATCACGAAGATGTTGATGCTTGCGAAGCATAAGAATTACATTAATCCCTCAGGCCAAAGGCGGGGTGTAACTCTTCAAGAGTGGCAATCGTTCGAATTACCACACACCAAGTATGGTTATTCAAACGATTGAAAAATGAGATGGGTTGAATGCCCACCCTCATTCGCACTCTAATTTGCACGCAGCATACGGGAAATAACCACGACAAGACTAGTAATGACTAGACTCGACAAGAAGATGATAGTAACCATTCGAGATCACGAAGATATCGATGCTTACGAAGCATAAGAGTTACATTAATCCCTCAGGCCAAAAGGCGGGGTGTAACTCTTCAAGAGCGGCAATCGTTCGAATTGCCACACACCAAGTATGATTATTCAAACGATTGAAAAATGAGGTGGGTTGAATGCCCACCCTCATTCACGCTCTAATCTGCACGCAGCATACGGGAAATAACCTCGGAGACAACGATTCTGACGAAGAAAGACATTGCATCCGATCCATGTTGGAGAGAGAAAATGAGACTTCTTTTGGGGATTAAGGATATCAGGTATCGGCACCGTGGCATAAGGAGATTTGTAATGTAGTAGCAGATATCAATCGGAGTTTGTAAGGACAATATTTTATGTGGGGAAGTATCGTCGTCTTGATTGAGTGCTGATTTGTATTATCTGGCTTATGCTTTGTATGCATGTTTGAATTTTTCTATGGCGTAATGATCCGCTTTGACGGATATGCTACGCTTTTGAGGATGCAATGTTATATGCAGTGAACACTATATGCAGGATGCCAAATAAAGGCATTAGTGAGGTAAACACCAGGGAGAATACCCTTGGCGTTAAGGACCATGTAGAGGTGCCAAAAGATATTGGACTTTGACTTGTAAGGGCACACTCTTGTTGTTGCCTTCCAGAACGTAGAATGACTTCGGACTTCTCACCATGTGCCACTTCTTGGAAGATTTTCAACTTGAGGAGATTCCCTCAATTCACCATGTTGGGGAGTATCCGAATAAGGGCACCATGTTGGAGAAATGGAACAACTCTCAGGAGAAATAAACTTCTATGCTTGGGGAGAGACCAAATTTCTAGGAGAAATAAACTCCTATGGTCATGGAGCGACAAAAAACTCAGAATCGTGCCCCAAGCTTCGTGACTTATGGAGGAATTTGCCCCAAAGGATCCTTGGAGAGATTTACCAAATCTCGACGTAACTGCCCCAGATTGGTTGAACTTAAGAGATTCCTCGACGTGATTGCCCCAGATTGATCAAAGCTTGAAGAGAGTCATCAACATGATTGCCCCAAATATGCTGACTTTGAGAGGTCAAACCTCGATTCAATTGCCTCTGATTAGGTACATCTTACTAGAATCCTCAAGCTTCCATTGTTTTGAAGTCAAACAAATATGGAAACAAATTTACCACGCTCAACGGAGTCTTCAAACTCTTCCCCTCACGGTAATCAAGGAAAGCATTAGCTGTTCATGTCCAACGGAGTTCTTTGGATAACTTGCCCCTTGATGGTCAACATTTGAGATGATTAGCTTTTCTTCCTCGGAGTTCTCAAGTCTCTTGTTGCTTTGACATGATCAAGTTACTCACTGATTCTCATCACGGTAACTTCCTTGATGTTAAGCACATATTTGTATGCAAAAGAATGTTAATTCTAAGAATGATAATTCTAATGCGAAGCCTATGTTAGTCTTGAAGTTGTAAAACTTTTTATGAAATGAGGTTACGACCTCTCGTGAATGGATCACTAGTCGACACAACCTCGATTTTTGCATATGGAAGATAAATCAAACGTACGATACCAACATGGATATGAGTCTCACTTCATTGGGAGTCAGTTAAACACTATCTCATCGGAGTGTGCTTTCGAAATAAACCCTACTTCAATTAGGACTTTTAAGGGTTGTAACTTGGCCGGGTTCACGGTTTTCAGAAAACAAAGGATTTTTAGGCTCAAAATTATTTGGTACCCACCCCCTTCGTGATGTTCCCCATTCCTAGGTTCAATTAACTCGACATGAGTGTTCATTCCTCACAAGGCATTTGGAATGGTTGAGGAATCAATGAGGTTTTTTGGACATGGCAGTCACTCAGTTTCTTTTTTGGTGTCTGATCACACAACTTTGTTCTTTTGAGAAGGATTTTTATTTTGTAATCCTTGTTTTTCTCTTCTGCTTTCCCTAACTTTTGCCTGGACAAATTCTCTTGAATTTTATTTTGGAGTCCAGCGGGATGCCCTAACTTTTGCCTAAGTCATTTGTTTTCATGTTATTGACTTAGCGGGCTCTTTCTTTTCTCTTTTTTTTTCTAATTCTCCTTTTTTGAACAAGTCGTGTGATCTTGCGTTGCTTTCGATTTGTTTGGAAGAATTGTGACTGCCTCGCTCCTTTGATTTGATGGAGGATTACCATTGTGGTATCGTCATCTCTTGACCTTTTGATGGAATAAGGATAACTGTTGCGGTTTTGACATTCCTCATCCTTTTGAAGGATAACCCTTGTTGTATCCTTGGATGCATATCTTTTTGGTGAGTTTTGAACACTCGATCAAGTTAAATGAACACTACCCTGCCCCAAGGTTAAGATAAGGGTTTTTTATGATTAGAAAAGAAACTCCTACTTCAAGGCTCAAAGGGGTTGACGAGGGTCTATCTCCCTTATATCTCCGGTGTTTGGGGATTTGAAATAATGCCTGTACATCCTCAGCAGGGTTTTATTCAAAAACACACGATTAGAGATTTTGCATTTTTTTATTTTTCATCATTCTCCCTCAGCTTTTTGCCTCAGCAAGCAATTAATAGAGTTGGTATCGTAATGCCAAAACATTTTATGAGTGATAACGAATGGATTACTTCAAGACAAACATACACAATGTATTTTTATTTTCATTCAATGATTAACAAGCTTTTACATGCTATCGATGCTTAAACACACAAAGGAAAAATTACTATGAGAATGCAGTAAGAAACTAAATGAATGTCGTTGTTGAGGAGACTTGACTCCGTCTGGACTTATTGAGCTTGAATACTTTCTGTTGTTCCTTCCAAATACTTCAGATTACTTCAAAAGAGAACTCCAACGAAGTCACCCAAGAATTGTAAACTTCGCCTTACTTTAGGGATTCAAGCAATGCGAGTGATGCAATGCTCAAGATAAGAGTATGTCTTGCTTATCCCTCGTGCGGGAGCCCCAAGCATAGATGTTGGAGAAGTATTCACCATCAAACACGGAGGAACCTTGCGTGGTCATCGAACTTAGAAAAGCTATCTGTTGTAAGGAAAGCTCAAACACTAACTGAAACACCAACCTCCATGGATACAACTGAGCACAAGAACCTTGAGAATGAGAGATGCTTCCACAGAACACTCTTGATTACCACCTGAAAAAAGATTCTGTCAAAGTTGCTTGAGAATTTGTGGTGCTTTTATTATTATCATACTAATCAGTTCAAACAGGAAATACTGAAATGAGAATATAGAAATGAAATGATGATTGCCATCCTTGTGGAGCCTTGACTCCGTCCGGGCTTATTGTTCTTTGGAGACTTTCTAAAATCCGGACTTTTACCCGGGCAAGGGAATTCCAATCACACACATGTTTCCTCCTTGAAGGGTTATATACCTCTCGTCAATCAACTGTTGTACTTTGGCTTTGAAAGCATTGCAGTCTTCAGTGGAATGCCCTGCTGATCTAGCGTGATACCCACATTGCACATTAGGGTCATACCCAGGTGGAAACGGATGGGGTGGAGGCTTCAGAGATTTGGGAACCACCAATGAGCTTTGGACTAGATATGGCAGAAGTTTACTGTATGTCATAGGAATCTGGTCCAACGGAGCATTTCTTCGTTCTAAATTATTTCTAGGTTGGCGTTGATTCGGATGACCTTGTTGATATGGAGCACATTGCTTTTGTGGCAAATACTGAATCGGTCGTTGTTGGACCATTTGGGGTTGTTGACGATTCAAATACCCAATCTGTTCAGGTGCCTTCCCCTTTCGATTTGGACGAGAAACAAGCAAAGACTGATAAAGTGGAGAATTTGGAATCCAAGATAATGCGTTGTGCTTCTGACTTGAAGTAGATCCGACATAGAAGTATGAATCAACCTTTTCTTCTACCACAGATGGAACCCTGTTTCATTGAACACTCATACCCTCGGGGGTGAACAAAATCATTTTTGAGTCAATGAGATCTTGAATTTGGTATTTCAGCGCCCTACAATTCTCAATATCATGACCAGGTGCCCCAGAATGGAACTCGCAGCGAGCATTGGCATCATAACCAGGGGGAAGCTTTTTAGGTATGGACAAATCTCGTAGCTTAACCAGCTGAAGTTCCAGCAAGCGAGGAAGTAACTGAGCATAAGGCATCGGGATCAGATCGAGAACCCTCTGGGGCATCTTAAGTTTTTGTCCACACATTTGGCCCCCTCAATTCATTCTAGGAACATGAACCAGTTGACGTGGAAGTAATGGCACTTGAAGTTGAGGGAGAGCTCGCTGAGGCATCCCATGAATGGAAAGAGATCCTATTTAAGAGAAGGAGTCAACAATTTCTGTTGCAGCAGCAGGGACAACATCACCTTCTTTTCTTAGTACCGTCTTCAGAACTTCCTTGACCAGGCTCAACTGAGTCTTCAACTGACTGTTTTCCTCTTTTAGTGCACCCTGATTATGGATCAAGTTTTGCATCTCCAACATAAGATGACCCATTTGTTCCCTCATCTCATCCATTTCCTCACGGAGTTGTTCCATAGTTGATCTTGGAGTTGTGGCAGTAAGAAGTCAAATCTGTTGTTGATCTTGAAATCTGGATAGGAAGGGTCCCATAAGTCTTTGAAAGAACCATGAAATGCATGATAGTATGAATGCATGTTTCATTTATGAGAGATCCTAAAGTCTTTTCATACACTTTCATTTTTTCTTTTTTTGGAATCAAAGCTTCTTTTTTGTATAGAGTATCTTTTCTTTTCTCTATCCTTTTTCTTTTTCTTTTTCCTTTTTTCTTTTTCTCATCATTTTTTTTTGGAAATAGACTTTAAGGTCCCCCACAAATGAAGTGGATAAAGCAATGATGTTATGCGATGCAACAGCATGGGATCAAGATCCATATAATCTTAGTAACCACTGTACAATCCTCTGAATAACTGATATAAGTCAGATGTCATGAGATCAAAGGTCCGGCATAGGTACCACACAACCATAGGAACAATAGTCATCAACAGAACTGAATAGTTACCAATGATACCTGTCATGTATATCCCACCCCACTCACAGGTGAATCTAGGTCAAGGTAGGTCAAAGGTCTCCAGCGTTATCAGTTCTCCTGAAACACCATCATTGTTGCAAATGCATGCCAACAACGGTATCTCATTTGAACCTCGACTGGTCGTGGGTCTCATGATCGCAATCAACAGAACCTGACATTCTGTTGGCGTCATGACTATCCACTCTATCCTAGGTATCCTATGTGTCAACTATGGCCTGGGTATTGGGCCTTTTACCTCATAGAACATCCCACCCAACCTGCAAACAGAGAAAATATGTGGCCCCCACGGGGACCCATAATATAGTCCAGGATGCTTAAAATAGACATGATATGCAAGCAGGAAAATAAACATGACATGCAGGAATACAAGATGTAAACAACAAAAAACAAAAAATAAATAGAAAATAAAATAAAAAACAAGAATTCAAAGGAACACCCAATAAAAGAAACACGCAAAGGCTAGGATCGGCTCGCTAAGAATGGACCAGCACAGGTCTATCAACACTCCCCAGCAGAGTCGCTAGCTGTCGCAAGCTCGCGAAAAAATGAACAGAGTCGCCACTAATATATTTATCCCCTAAGGGAAAGGAATATCAGAAAACCTAACAAAGGATAAGAACAGGGTCTTGCGACCAGAGAATCTAGGTACGGGAGCCAGTTACGCAAGGGGAAGGTGCTAGCACCCCTCACGCCCATCGTACTCGATGGTATCCACCTATGTCTGTTTCTATCTAAAGGGTGTGTAACTATGTCTAAAATCTAAATGCGAAATGAATGCAAAATGTAGGGAAAATAAAGAATTGTACTCGCACGGGCCCTACCCCGCTGCCTACGTATCCTTTTCAGGAATCAGAGTTACCGTAGCTCGGCTAAAGATTTTCTGTTTGTTTTTGTGTTTTTTAGTTGGGCGGAGTTAACGTTCGCGCTCTTGCATAAGGGATCGCCTACGATGCGTTCGAGCGGAAATAACAGTGCCCTTAGGTGCCAACAAGGCAAAAGAAAAAGAAATGATTGGTTTGTGTCTTTTAGCGTAGATGAGTGATGAACAGTTCCCAATACCGGGCTACTCACCACTTTCTCTACTTTGTTTTGAATTTGAACCATTGTTAGGTGTCTTATGTGTTTTTGGTTGTGTGTTTTTTAAGGGAATTTACTTTGCGATCCGAATCACATAAAATGTATAATGATTGAGAAGCAGATTAGGGAATGAATCCCACTCACTTCCATCCCATTATGTAATGTTCGAGAAATAGATTAGGGAATGAATCCCACTCATTTCTCTCCCATTAATTAATGTTTGAGAAACAGATTAGGGAATGAATCCCACTCATTTCTCTCCCATTAAGTAGTGACCGAGAAACAGATTAGGGAATGAATCCCACTCGTTTCTATGCCACTAAGCGATTGAGAAATAGATTAGGGAATGAATCCCACTCATTTCTCTATCACTCTCTTATTGTGATTCGCATCTTCCTTTTATTAAGTATTTTAAAGAGTTGAAAAGAAAAAGAATGCAATAGGGAACTAATCCTAAATTCTGATCTAAGTTGTCTATACAAGTCTAAATCCTAATGTTAACATGGGATAGATTCTAAGAGAAGCATACAAGTGGTATTAACAACATAGGCCAAAAATATGGCCAAAAGCTAAGCAACAAAGTCACACAACAATTATACAAAGAAATAGCATGAGAATGGTACAGAACATAAAAGGAGCAACTCAAAATTAGTACAAAAATGAAACTAAAAAATACTACTATTTTTATGAGTTTTTTTTGGTGTTAAGGGGATTCTAGTTCAAGTCTAAATTGCACTTAAAGAACCTAAATTCTAATAAGCCTAAACTAGTATTTATTGCATATTTTCTATGTCAAAAGTTTTACTATAGTCTACAATCTAACAAGGGAAATTAGTATTTTTTATAACATTTTTATATGACAAAATATGTATTAGAGGTCTAAAAATTAGTAGGAAAAATGAGTTTTTATTGCCTAAAAGATAGTGGAAAAATTCTAAGTAAAAAATCTAAATTTATATCAAGTAAAAAGGAACCAGGGGGTGCAAGTTGAAAATGGGGGTGAAGAGAAATTCTGGGCGCAAGGCCCACTCGGATTGGCCCAGGAGTTGTTTTTTTGTTACAGTTTTTCTATATTGCCAAAAAAATGAAGACAATGGGCCAGGGGGGTGTACTAGTAATTCGGCCCAGAGGTTATGTGAATTGTGATCGGGCCCAAGCTTATTTTTGTTACAGATTGATTCAGTAAGACGGTGCATGGGCCAAGGGGAGTGTAATTAGCATTTTCGTGCAAGGCCCATGGTTGAATTGATCCATCAGAGTTTACCAATTGTGATTAATCAAACTCTATGTTAATACTAATCATGTCATTATTCCATTTAATTACCATTATCCTGACATTAACCCAGACTAATGACCCATAATTAACATGCTAATTCAACTTAATTAATCAGAAAATTAAAAGAGGGGTTTAGGGTTAGAGTTTTGTGACCTTTCAGTTCTCACGTTCATCTCCTCGCGGGCGATGACGGAACGGCGGTGAATCCATCTTCTCCGATTCAACTTTCATTTGGCCACCACCGTGAATCCAATCGGAGCACCAGATATAGTCCCCCTTCTTCCATTGCAATCTCGCGCCGGTGTTAGTGCATCGACCTTCTCCGAAGACGAATCTCCGGCCTCCGTCGTGACCGAGCATCAGCACGTATCAACATCCTCCTCTCACCTCATCCTCTCCTTTCTATGTTCTCGATTCTCTGTATGTCTTCAGATTCGTCGTGGTTGAAGAGCGATGATATCGTTGCTTGACGAAGCTCCAGTGATGCTGAAGCGATACGAAAGTGAGATTGCTATGTTCTTATCTTCTGCAGCTTGGTGGAATTGGAGAAGCTTGCAACGAAGGTTGGTGACTGTCTCTTTGCGTCAAATTGAAGATGACGGAATTTGTGGATTATCGATGGAGAGTGGCGATTGAAGATTGGTTATGGTGGATCGAGTATTGTTGGAAGATTGAAGAGAGTTTGTTCCATGGTGAGTTTTCCGATTCTGTTCTGAGTTCTTAACAATTCTGTTACTATCTTTTTCCTCTGAGCTTTCTATTGTGCTTTTGTGTGTGTTTCTGTTGCAAATAATTGAAGATGGAGGGAGAGAGGGTTTGTTGAAGATTGAAGGTTGGTTGGTTAAGATGAATGCGCAGGTGATGAAGATGAAGGTGATAAAGTGGTGAGGAGGTGAAGATGATGATAATGGTGAAGAAGGTTGCTGAGAGTGGTTAAAGAGGAGAGTCTGAGAAATGAAGAGTGGTATTGTTATATAGCATTTTCAGGTTTGTAACCCCTCTCTCCTTTTCTGTTACACGGTTTTTCTGATTTGATAACCCCATTCCTCTCCTCTTTCTGCTATGAGCTGTTAGAAATAGTTACGAATCAGTTGAATCTGTTAGCATTTGGTTATAATTCAGTTACATTCTGTTAGGTTTCTGTTGGAAGGAAGTTATGAATGGGATGGTTAGTTAGAGATTGTTTTTCTGTTAGGGATGTTTCAGTTAGCAAAATTTTGTTTGAAAATTTGTTATGTGAGTTTTTCTGGATGGGATTGCAGGGCTGGCTTGGTGTTTGGATTTTATATGTGTTAGCAACATGAGATTAGGTCCTGGAACATATTTCTTCTTGTATTGAGTATGTGTATGTTATTTATGTGATACTAGTGGTGGCTGTTTGTAGATATTGCAGGGACTGATTTGGTCTTCTTTTTTTTTGTATTGGTTGCGAATGAAGTGGCTGAATAATTCTGAATATAATTCTGCTCATGTAGTTTTTTAGGTTTTGAATTGGTATGAATGTGGTAATGATATGTGTGGGTTGTATGAATGTGAATTGTTAGATATGAATTGGTGAATGTATGTCACTGTTCTGAATTGTTTATATGGTCTATTTGAAATTTTATATGGCACAGAGACTGATTCATGTATTATGCAGATGGGTTCCAAGAACATGGAGGTCCCAAGTATGGTTTAAAGCAATGAGAAGAAGTAAAGGTGAATATCCATGATGAATAATCTTGAAGATTAGAGCAAGAGATGGGCCCAGGATAAGATTGAGTCGAAGTCAGGCTTCGGTCAACAAATTGACTGAAAAGTCAACACTTGACCAAAAGTCAACTTTAGGTCCAATGTATAGTTTTCAATGCCCTTGTGTTGTAAAGTACTTTTGGGTATCTTGTAGTGTAGCTTGAACTTTGTAATGAATTTCGGAACTTTGACTTTGTGATGTAACTTGAAAAGTAATGGACGCGTAATGATGGAATTTGAATATTTTGACCTATATTTCGTCTTGCCTTGAAACATGAACTATGTACAACTTTAGTCAACAAAACCAACTAGGTTGACTTTGCCCAAAGTTAAATGGGATTTGACCAATACTTGAATTTGGTTAACATCTTCCATGATTCCAATCAAACGAACTTAAAATCCCTTCGAATATGAGACAAAGTTTCCGTCTTTTTGCGAATCAAATGAATTGATAACTTGCAACCAATCAACCCATCTTGCGTGTTAATCTCAAAAGCCGTCTGATAACTTGAAGTTGAAGAAATCTCTTAAATGAATCAATTCTTGTAATAGAAGAGATTCGTTTATATCAACGACTTATAATGCAAGCCGCTAGTCCAAACGAGACAATGTTGTAAGCCATACCAAAGTACAAACTTTAATCCCAAGAATCTTGATTCAAGAGCAAGTAGGGAAATAAACCCTCATTCAGGAAACCCATCAGATTGAGTACTTTGCAACGACTGAACTAGCCAAAATCATCTCATTCAGCACCAAGCACCCTGTGTTCACACTTCAATGTTTACACAAATTACCACATCGATCAAAGGAATCATACTGCATTTGACGAGAAAGTCTTAAACCACCATGCAACTCCAAGCTTTCCAGAGTCCTTGATTCCATGCCAGATTTATTGACTAAATGAGTGCAAGAGTTATGTTAATGCCCTAATGGAAATATGCAAGTGAAAGAGAAGCATAAGCCAATTAGAAATTAAGGGTAGGACAAATTTGGGGTATGACAATTGGCTCTTGTTTAAGTTATGGGACCCACCAGACTTAAATTCAAAAAAAAAAAGTAGAAACAATTGAACTGGGCCTTGCACGAACTGATTTCCACACCCCTGGTTTCTGGCCCAAACGCATCTTTTAAACTAAAATCAGTTCTTTTCCAAATTTACTTGATACACCCCCCAGTTTAAGTTAATTAAATCATTTTAATTTTTACTTTTAAATTAATTCAACCAATCAAAAACACCCAAAAAATATTTTCCTTTTAATTTAGGTTTTATCACCTAATTTTGGGACATAAAAATTATTTTTGTTTATTAGGTTTAATTATTTGTTTAATTAATTAGTTAATTAACTTAATAACCTCAAAAAAACAATTTCAAAAATCACAAAAATTAATTTTGTTTTAAAATTAATTAACAAACAATTTGAACATATTTTAGACTTAATTTTTCTTAGGTTTAAATTTTATTTCTAATTCTTAATTTTTTAATTAAATTAATTATGCATTAATTTTGATTAAAATCAACCATCCAAAAATCCAAAAATATTTCCCCTTTATCTTATTGCAATTTAAATTCATAGATAAGTGTATAGGTTGTCAAATTCATGTAAATAGTGTAGTTTATATTTCTCGCACAATCGATGTAATAGCGTAGATTTATTTTCCGCATTTTACATTCCCGCACTTTAATTTCTGTACATATAAAACTGCGTGTATGTCGAAGATAATAACTGAAGCGTTAGATCACTAATTTCAAAAGACAAAAAATACCTGAAAATGGAACACAATCACACTTGCACCTCTTAGGGTAATCCCTCTGTTACTCTTTTCAAAACCATTTCTACTGTTTCAAATACAATTCAAATAATTTCTTTCTGTATCCAGTCAAAGAAAATTTTCTAAAAGAAAATAGGAAAGGACCTTATAAATTTTGGGTAGATCTGCTAATTGCTTGCTCAAATCAAAACAACAAATGTTTCACATATCACTGTTTTTCAAAACAAAACTTTCAAAAAAGACAATACTTTGTATATATCCAAACAAGGATCATTACGAAGTTAAAGATCTTTTTTTCAAAACATCTTTCGAAAGATAAAACATTTTGTATACATCCGCACAAGGATCATTACAAAGTTAATTTACAAAGGTATTTTAAAACCACATACAAGCATTTCAAAGCAAGACAAATGATTCAAACAAGTGAGCTAAGCAATTAAGAGCCCATGGATAACCATGGATACAAAGGGGTGCTAACACCTTCCCTTTGTATAACCTACCCCCGAACCCAAAATCTCTTAAAGGTCTTTTTCTGTTTCTTTTATAAACCTTTCCTTAATTGGATAAAATAAAAGTCGGTGGAGACTCTCTGATTTTCACAACTCAAAAAATAAAAGAAGAGTCAGTTCGTATCTAACGAGAAAAAAACCGAGGACGACGGAACTGGCGACTCTGCTGGGGAATTCAAAAACAAAATGTTTTCAAAAGGGGTTACCTAAGAGTTTAGATCACTTCGATGTTTTCAATTGCTTGTCTTGATTGTTCTATTTTTTCAAAGGTTTGTTTGGGTATTTACTTGTGTGAAAGATTCTAACCCGAATCTCGAGACACCTTAAGTATGTGACAATTGACCAAGGAAACTGTACGGCATGTACCGATACGGTTAATCTGGTAGTCACCGTTAGTGCGACACTTTGGTCTGTACTGATATCCCTTGAAAACGATCAAGGAGTATGTTAGGCTTCCGAAATGTCATTAAACACTAATTTGTCTTAGAACCTTTAGTTGAACTTGACTTGTGACCTATTAAGTGACTAGCTTTGAAATTGATCGAAGTTAGTTATCCTCGAGGAATGTTTTGATTGGCCGTCCGAGTGCCGTATTGAGATGTTGTCTCCAAGGATCATAGAACCCGAATACTATTTTAAGACAGGTTTAAACCAACTCAACTTCAGTGGGGAGGGTATCACATATAAACCTCGTGCAAGCCTTTAAACCTAAGGCTATTGTGTGATTTGTTTGCGTGTGCCACATGTTTGACATCATGACATCATAAGCATCATAAACATATCATTTTCTCACTAATCATTTCAAGGATCGAAGAGTTTACTTTGTTCTGTTATTGCAGGTAATGGCTCCCGCTACCAGAGATTATATCAGGATCAACATCTCAACAGTACCATCTGAACTTAAGGACTTCATATCAGAATTTCCCATAAATGCTCAATTCACTGAAAAGCACGGTCACCTACTCCATTTGGTTACCTCAAAATTTGAAGAAGACATGATACGGGTCCTGTTCCAGTTCTTTGATCCCGAACATCATTGTTTTACATTTCCTGATTACCAGCTAGTACCCACCTTGGAAGAGTTCTCTGAACTAATCGGGTTACCTGTTCGAGATCAATTACCTTTCACTGGTTTAGAAAAGATTCCAAAACCTGAAATCATTGATGTTGCCTTACATTTACGAAAGTCAGAAATCGAGTCCAATTGGGAAACTAAGAGTGTAGTCAAGGGTTTTCTTGCTAAGTTCTTAATGGGAAAGGCTCGATCACTGTTAAAAGATAGAAGTTACCAAGCTTTTGAAGATGTTGTGGCTCTTTTGATTTATGGGTTGGTTTTATTCCCTAATCCCGACCAATTCATAAGTGTACACGTTATCAACATTTTCTTAACCCGCAATCCGGTACCTACTTTGCTGGGAGACATTCTACATTCTTTACACACTCGTACTATGAATAAACGAGGAACTCTTATGTGTTGTGTACCACTGCTGGCTAGATGGTTTACTTTACACCTTCCCCGATCAGTGTTGAGAAACGAATAAAGGATGCAATGGTCTCGCAGGATTATGTCTTTGTCTCATTCAGATATCCGGTGGAACAACTTCTTTCAAAGAGACATCACTCTCATTGATCATTGTGGGGAGTACCCTAATGTGCCACTCCTTGGCATCAGGGGAGGCATCACTTACAACCCCTCTTTAGCTTTGCGCCAATTCGGATATGCACGAAGAAATGGTCCTCATGACATGATTATTCGTGGCATTGTGTTCGACTACGAAGATGATTCCCAAAGGTGTCGACGAAGGTTTATACATGCTTGGGGCAGTGTCTACAAAGTAGAAAGCAAGACTTTAGGACAATGGAACTCTATTCCCCTGGAGCCTTACCTCAAATGGGTGCGTGTTCATGCTCAGAAGTTCATCATGCCTTATCCCGCTATCCTGCCTGTGACCATTGAGCCAGAAGTCGAAGGGGAGGAACCTCGAGTTATTCTACATCCAGACATGCCAACTGACCAGGAAGAGCTTCATAAATCTTGGGTTAAACTAAAAGGAGAAAGAGACACCTTCAAAGCACACTGTCAAAACTATGAGAGGAAAGTGTTGGAGCTCACCAGACAATTCCATGAAGAACAGCAGATCAACACGTTCCTGGGAGCAAAGAGAAAGCGTCCATGGGAGGCTTGAAGAATCCTTTATTTTCTTTATTTTATCTTGTAAAACCCGAAAGTGGCAAAGAAAAGAAAGAAAAAAAAAAAAAAAGGAAAAGAAAAAAAAGAAATAAATTGTTTGACTAATAAATGTTTGTTTCTCTTTTGTTTAAACAAATTTATATTCTAAGATCCTTGAAAACATTGCATATACATTTCATTCATAAACATTGCATAACAGGTTCACATGACAGGTTCCTCATCTCCTCGCTGTTTATTTAAGTTAGAAGGGATGGATTCTGAAACAAGCATCAAGAATCTCGAAGCACAGAACGCCCAAGTTCAGATGGCAATTTTGGAGCTAGCAAAGGGGCAACAATAACTGAAAGCCCTGATGACTAAAAAGAAAAAGAAGCCCAAGGGATCTATAGGTTTAAGCCACCTCGTGAGAAAAGTCAAAGTCCCAGCCAGGATGCCCAGAAAAGCGCCAATCCCTGAAGTAGTCGGTGAAGGTGATCAAGAAGACAACCACAGCAACCAGGGTTCTGCCAAACTCTCTCTCTCTCTCTCTCTCTCTCTCTCTCTCTCTCCTGATGAAGAGGATTATCACTTCGAAGATGAACAGGGTGATAGCAAATACCAGCAGTTGGAAGAACGCATGAAAGCTATGGAGATACAAAAAATACCTGGTTTAGACTTCAATGATCTTGGACTCGTCTCAGATATTGTTATCCCTCCAAAGTTCAAAGTTCCTGTCTTTGCAAAGTATGATGGAGTCTCTTGCCCAAAGCTGCATTTAAGGTCCTATGTGAGGAAGATACTACCTCATACAGCAGATAACAAATTGTGGATTCATTTCTTCCAGGAAAGTCTGTCGGGTACACAACTCGAGTGGTACTACCAGCTGGAAAGTACAAAAGTTCACACCTGGGAAGATTTGGCTGCTGCTTTCTACAAACATTATCAATACAAACGCTGACCTTGCACCAACCCGTACTCAACTACGAGGCATGACTATGGCACCAAAAGAAAGTTTCAAAGAGTATGCACAAAAGTGGAGAGATCTAGCTGGAAGGGTTCAACCACCCTTATCTGATCACGAGCTGGTCGACATGTTCATGGGTACTTT
This sequence comes from Vicia villosa, assembly GCF_029867415.1. NCBI lineage: Eukaryota > Viridiplantae > Streptophyta > Magnoliopsida > Fabales > Fabaceae > Vicia > Vicia villosa. Next base: position 378,276 of record NW_026705600.1, read on the forward strand.
AACTGGCCCTTTCTACAGTCATTTACTGGGAAGCTCGTCGTCAGGTTTCACTGACCTGATATTAACTAGAGAGCGTGTCGAAAGCGCCATTCAAAATGGAAAAATTCAGGTAGGCTCCTCCTCTGGTACTACAAAAAGGCCCATCAGTGGGAGAAATGAAGTCAATACAATGCATAGTCAGAAAGGTCGCAAAAGTGAGCATCACCAATCTGTAGGGGATGTTCTGATCTCTGCAGCTGCACCTCAAAAAGATCAACCGCCGAAGTATACGCGTCGATCAGATGCACCAAGAAGAAACTTCACCAGAATCAACATGCCAATCTCTCAAGCATTGCAACACTTGTTAAAAGCTAGTATGATTACATTGAAAGACCCTCCAAAGAATGTCAGCACTTCCTCTCCGAGTTATTGCCCCGATGCAACATGTGCATACCATTCCAACTGTCCTGGACATGACGCTGATCACTGTTGGGCCCTGAAAAATAAAATCCAAGACATGATAGATGTTGGGGAAATTGAATTCGATCCTCCAGAGACTCCAAATGTCATCACTGCACCTATGCCAAAGCATGACAAGACTGTTAATGCTATCATAGACACTGTTTATATCTATGATGTGAGAGAATTGTCAAATCCGCTCCTTGAAGTCAAAAGAAAGCTAATACGAGCTGGTTTCTTTCCAGGTTGTGACCCTGATTGCTTTTATTGTGCACACCTACCCAATGGTTGTGAGAATCTGAAAATAGGAATGCAAAAGTGGATGGATCGTCATATCATTATGTTTGAGAGACTCCCTTCTATGGACAATTTATGCGAAGTTTTTTCAAATGGGATGAGGATAGAGGATGTCTCAGTGGTTTCTAACATACCATTGAAAATCCCTACCAAAGCTCCTTTCAAAATTTCTGCTGCACCCAAAGTGGCATCTGTAATCATCACCGGTCCGGCTCCATTTCCATACTCCTCAGACAAAGCTGTCCCGTGGAATTATGACACTAATGTCTATGTCCATGGAGTTAAGCAAGACACCTTGGCTGAAGAGGCCATGAATTTTACTACTCCAACTGTCGATAATATTGTGGGAACTAGTAAAATTACAAGAAGTGGAAGGATCTTTTCACCAGAAATTACTCCAAATGTTGCTACTAATCCAGTCCAGGTCCCAGTTCCTAATCAAGATATCAACGCTCGAGGCAAAAACCCGCTAGTTGAACCAATTCAAATACCTGTGGAAGTCACTATTGAAGATCCGTCGAGGCAAGAAATGGAGGAAATATTGAAAATCATCTGCAAAAGTGATTACAATATTGTCGAACAACTGGGGCACACTGCTTCAAAGATTTCAATGTTGTCTCTGCTAAAATATTAAGAAGCTCATGCCAAAGCCCTGATGAAGTTCCTGAAAGCTGCACATGTACCACAGGAGATTTCAGTCGATCAATTTGAAAATTGTGTTGCCAATCTAACAGTAGATAACGGTCTCGGTGTCTCTGATGCTGATTTAACCCTTCTGGGAAAAATCACAATAAAGCCCTGCACATCTCTATTGAATGTAACGGCACCACTCTGTCTCATGTGCTGGTAGACAATGGGTCCTCCTTAAATGTGTTACCAAAAGAAGTACTGGAAAAACTTGACTTCGAAGAAGTTGTGTTACAACCAAGCGATGTTGTGGTAAGAGCCTTCGACGGATCAACAAGAACAGTATATGGAGAAGTTAAGCTCCCAATCAGAGTGGGCTTTCAGATCTTTGATTCTACCTTTTACGTGATGGACATTCATCCAGCATACTCCTGTTTACTAGGACGCCCTTGGATACATGGGGCAAGCGTTGTAACTTCTACCCTGCATCAGAAGTTAAAGTATCCGGTAAAAGGCAAGGTCGTCACAGTTTATGGCGAAGAAGAATATGTGGTTAGCCACCTGAGTAACTCCAAGTATGTTGAGTTGGATGGCGAATTCATCGAAACCCCCTACCAATCTTTTGAGGTGGTCCCTCCAGATGTCTCTACTACCAAACATATTTCTGCTACTCCTGCTACAAAAATAACTCCAACTATGGCTTCTCTCAAAGATGCTAAAGCTGTGATCGAAGAGGGTGGTTGCACAGTATGGGGACAACTCCTTGAAGTACCTTACAAGTTCGATAAGCTAGGTCTGGGCTATGCTAATGGAATTCAGAAGAACGATCAAAGTCCTTGTTCTGGAGGATTAATGTCACATTTCATCAGCCAAGGAGTGAATGCTATTGAAGACGATGGAATGATCTTGAACCATATTATTCAACAATATCCAAATGAAGTTCCACCTGTTTTAGGGGAAGTTTGGGATACTTTGGGAGAACCAAGCGGCAGGTATGATTTTCTAGTAAAGTACACTGCTCCTCAGAGTTCTTTTATTGCCATTGAAGACATCGTCCCAACTGGATGGGGTGATCAGTTTGAAGATTGCAAAAGTTTCACAAGTTCCATTACTGAGCAATACCAAAGTCCACCTAGTCCGAAAGAAGTCTGGGATACACTGGGAGAACCAAGTGGTAAGTATGACTTTATGGTGAAGTATTCCGCTCCCCTGAGTTCGCAGATTGCTATTGAAGACATCACCCCAACTGGATGGGACAACCATTTCGAAGACAATATGACACTCACAAGCCCTGTCGCTCCTGAAGAAGTCTGGGAAATACCAAATAACGAGAATGATTTTCTGATGCAGTACATTGTTCCCCAGAATGCACAAGTCTCCCTCAAAGACATCATCCCAATTGGATGGGACGATCTTATCGGGTATCTCTCTCAGCCAACAGAGGTATCTCAGCCTGGGCTCTCATATCCAGCAGAATATCTTGCGCATCCTGAAGGATCAACAGCTCATTTCATCACCAAAGAAGTCAATGTTGTGGAAGACGAAGAAGACAGATGCAACTGGAGCAGCTGGATATTCCCTACTCACAACAATGGATTGAACAAACTGGGAAGCCGAAGATGTTATCTCCTTTGATCAGGAGTAAATGCAATTTCCTGTTTTCGTTGTTTATATGTTCAAAGATAAAAATGGTTCCTGTACTATCGAACCATGAACTTAAAAGCTAGGTGCCTTGCCCGAAGCACACTGGTCCTTTTTATAAGGGTTTGTCATACCATGATCATATGTTCATTCAATAAAATCATGGGACGTTTGCATATTCAAATCTTGTGATACTTTTTGTTTCTTTCTTTACTTCATTCATTTTCAAATAGCTATGTGTTCTTACACACACCCACATAATAAATGCAGATTCACATTCACTCTGGATCCTGTTGATAACGATTCTGCTATTGCCAATCATGACTTTGAAAATCCGATCTACCAAACTGAGGACGAAAGTGAGGAAGATTGTGAAGTACCTAGGGAACTTGCAAGGCTATTAGAACAAGAAGAAAAGACTATACAGCCGCATGAAGAGCCAATTGAAGTTATCAACCTGGGCAGTGACGAAGAAAAGAAAGAAGTCAAGATAGCTAACATCGTGCCTGTACCTAAAAAAGACGGGAAGGTCAGAATGTGTGTAGACTATAGAGATCTGAATCGGGCAAGTCCCAAAGATGATTTCCCTTTACCTCACATCGATGTACTGGTTGACAATACTGCACAATGCAAGGTATTTTCCTTTATGGACGGATTCTCCGGTTACAATCAAATCAAGATGGCGCCCGAAGACATGGAAAAAACAACCTTTACAACACCCTGGGGAACTTTTTGTTACAAAGTGATGCCCTTTGGTTTAAAGAATGCAGGAGCAACATATCAGCGCGCAATGGTAGCTCTGTTCCATGATATGATTCATCAAGAAATAGAGGTTTATGTCGATGATATGATTGCAAAGTCCAACACCGAAGAAGAACATCTGGGTCATCTGCACAAGCTGTTTGACAGACTCAAGAAGTACAGGTTGCGACTGAATCCAAACAAGTGTACCTTTGGAGTAAGATCCGGTAAACTCTTAGGTTTCATCGTCAGCAGCAAGGGTATTGAAGTTGATCCTGCCAAGGTCAAAGCCATTCAAGAAATGCCCATACCCCGTACCGAGAAACAAGTCAGAGGATTCTTGGGACGTCTGAACTACATCGCCAGATTTATTGCCCATATGACTACTACTTGTGTGCCGATCTTCAAATTGTTGAAGAAAAATCAAGTGGAAAGATTGAACGACAAATGCCATTTAGCCTTTGATAAGATCAAAGAATATCTTCAAAAACCACCAATCTTGTTACCACCAGTGGAAGGAAGACCTCTGATAATGTACCTAACAGTGTTAGAAGATTCAATGGGGTGTGTACTGGGGCAACATGACGAGTCTGGCCGAAAAGAGCATGCAATCTACTATCTTAGCAAAAAGTTTACCAATTGTGAAACAAGATACTCACTGCTCGAGAAAACTTGCTGTGCCTTGGCATGGGCGGCTCGCCGACTAAGACAGTATATGCTAAACCATACCACTTTCCTGATCTCCAAAATGGATCCTATGAAATATGTGTTCGAAAAACCTGATCTCTGGAAGAATAGCAAGATGGTAAATGATCTTAACAGAGTATGACATCCAGTATACTTCACAAAAAGCAATCAAAGGAAGTGTGGTAGCTAATCATCTGGCTCATCAAGCAGTGGATGATTATCAAGCGTTGAACTTTGACTTCCCAGATGAAGACATTATGCTAGTTACTGACTACAAACAACCAGGACCGAAGGAAGGACCCGAGCCAGGATCCCGATGGACTATGGTTTTTGATGGAGCCTCTAATGCACTTGGCAATGGCATCGGAGCTGTGATCATTTCTCCTACAGGAGGACATACACCATTCACTGCCAGATTATGTTTCAACTGCACTAACAATATAGCCGAGTATGAAGCATGTATTATGGGTCTCAAAGCTGCAATCGATCTAAGAATCAAGTTCCTGGAGGTCTATGGAGACTCGACCCTTGTAATTTATTAAGTCAAAGAGGAATGGGACACGAAGCACTCGAATCTTATTCCATACAAAGAATATGTGCTGTGTTTGATTCCTTATTTTGAAGAAATCATTTTGAACATATCCCGCGCGAAGAAAATCAACTAGCTGATGCTTTAGCTACCATGTCATCTATGTTCAAAGTCAGGTGGGACAATGAGGCGCCAATGATCACCATTTACAGACAGGATGAACCAGCCTATTGCAATGAGGTCAATACTGAAGGAGTGGAAGAAAAACCATGGTTCCATGAAGTAAAAAGATATCTCGAAACCCAGGAATACCCTGAAGGGGCATCCATTAACGGTAGAAAGTTTCGAAGAAGATTCGCTGCCAAATTCTTTCTGAGTAATGGAATCCCGTACAAACGCAACCATGACTCAACTTTGCTTCGTTGTGTGAACAAGAAGGAAGCGGAACATATTATGGAAGATATACACGATGGTGCCTTTGGTACTCATTCAAGTGGACATACAATGGCTAAAAAGATTCTGAGAGCAGGTTATTACTGGTCTACCATGGAGACAGACTGCCATCATCACTCCAGAACTTGTCACAAATGCCAGATATATGCCGACAAAGTACATGTACCTCCAGTCCCATTAAACATTCTGACGGCTCCTTGGCCTTTTGCAATGTGGGGAATCGATATGATTGGAGAAATCAAGCCTACTGCTTCCAACGGACATCGTTTTATACTGGTCGCTATTGACTACTTCACAAAATGGGTAGAGGCAGCCTCGTTAGCTTCAGTCACCAAGAATGTTGTGGCCCGGTTTATCAAGCACAATCTCATTTGTCGGTATGGCATCCCTGAAAGGATCATCACAGACAATGGCACAAATTTAAACAACAGGATGATTACTGAACTCTGCACGCAGTTCCAGATCAAACATCATAATTCCTCTCCATATCGACCAAAGATGAATGGCGCGGTAGAGGCTGCCAACAAGAACATCAAGAAGATCATACAAAAAATGACAGTAACCTACAAAGACTGGCATGAGATGTTACCTTTTGCTCTTCATGGTTATCGCACCTCAGCACGTACTTCAACAGGGGCAACTCCATTTTCCTTAGTCTATGGTATGGAGGCAGTTCTTCCAATTGAAATTCAGATTCCTTCCCTGAGGATTATGAAAGAAGCTGATCTAGACGAAGATGATTGGATTCAGACTCGGTTGGACCAGATAAATTTAATTGATGAGAAGAGGCTTGCGGCTATTTGTCATGGTCAGTTGTACCAAAAACGTATGATCAAAGCCTTCAACAAGAAAGTCAAAAGTCAGGCATATCAAACCGGTGATTTGGTTGTCAAACGTATCATCTTACCACAAGGCGACCCCAGGGGCAAGTGGACTCCCACTTATGAGGGACCATTTGTAATCAAGAAGGTATTCTCAGGCGGAGCCATGTTGCTTACCACTATGGATGGCGAGGATTTCCCACACCCTGTAAATGCGGACATAGTCAAAAAGTACTTCGCTTAAAGAAAAGCTCGCTAAGTTGAAAACCTGAAAGGGCGACTTAGGCAAAAAAAATGAGCGTCTCGATGGATTGAAAACCTGAAAGGGAGATCCAGGAAAAAATTAGAGACTAAATAAATAGTAATTATCCCGGTAGGCTGAAAACCTGAAAAGGCAGCCTAGGCAAAAGTTAGGGAATAAAGTGTACGACTATGTCCCGTTTGGCTACCTACTCACCTTCAAGGTTCAACACATCAAAGGCACCAATCAGTCCAATCACTTTCTTCCAACAAGTGAGGGATGAGATACTCGAAGACAGATTGGCAATAGCAGAGTCGAAACTTGACTGGATTGTTTTCACATAGCTATTTCCCTTTATAAGTACTTTTCAAAGTTTTATGACAATTTCCTACTACTAGGATTTTTGTCTCCTTGTACTAATCCGCCTATTATGGCTCTCTTTCAAAATTAATATAGTTCATGCTCAAAATCAATGTTTTCACTTTTTCTGTTTTGAAAACGTAAACGTCCCAATGATAATTTTGAATGAACATATGCATTTGAATATGACTGATGTTTATAAGAAAACAGGAATAGCATTCAGGAAATGTCCCAATCATCTGGACATCATCCTGAAACCAGCATCGGGAAAAAGTTCCCCAACAGAGATACGTTTCTCGGCAAAATCATCAATGAGATTTTTCTCTCCAACAAAGTGATTCGAGAAACCTTATTCCCCAGCAGGGCTGTTCAAAATCACTATCCCCAGAAGGTGTGATCCTCCACACCGAGGCTTGGTCAAATAGTGCATCGGAGGATTACGCATCTTTCTTATTCCCACTCAAGGTGCATCAAAATCAGAACTTTCAAATTATCCTTCATCCTCGAACGATAGTCAAATATCCCTCAACAGAACACCCTGGTCCGTAAGGAAGTTCCCTAGCTGAGTGTACTCGAACAAGATAGCAAAGATCATCAACAATCACAATGCCTTCATTTCCAAAATAACAAGCAGGGATTTATTTTCCCAACCAGAAGTTTGATACTCTCTAAACTGCATAAGTCATGTCCATACATCATACATCATACACATATTCATACATAGCATATAATGTTTCATGACAAACGCATACATAACATGCACGGTTCTCATTTAGATTAAGAATCTCAACATATACATTACATGCATCATGACATTACATGCCACTAACTTGGTTTTTCAGGTGAACAAATATTCTCAGCAAAGTTGTTCTCAATCACATGCAGTGTTCTCTTGGATTCTATTCAGACAAATATTCCTCTCAGATATAATCAAGCCAAAGATTCATTCTGAAGAGATATCTCTTTTCGAACCACCTATCAACTCAAAACAAGCAACACAGATCTAAGTCGATACCTTGGATTTAAAGTAGCGTTGACGTACAACATGGAAGCATAGGTCCCTGAAACAAGCTTGGCCATGTTCAATCGTGTTTAAACTCTTTGCTTCGAATCTCTTGATACGAACACTTTTAGAAAAAAACAAGGCCACCATCGTGTTTAGGAGGTTCGAATTAGGTGGATAGGGTGTTCCTTGCGCTTTAAAACTAACAATTTTGCAGGTTTCAAAAGTCACTTCGCCGGAGAAGAAGACCGGAAACACTGTTCCGGCGGTCAACAAGTCCAAGGGGGGATTGACTGGCTCGCGTGGCGTTTCCTCCTTCTCTCATTGGCTGGTCAAACGTTGACAGCATGCGTGGCAAAATCAAATAACCTGATTGGCTCTGGTTTAAGTTATGGGACCCACCAGACTTAAATTCAAAAAAAAAAGTAGAAACAATTGAACTGGGCCTTGCACGAACTGATTTCCACACCCCTGGTTTCTGGCCCAAACGCATCTTTTAAACTAAAATCAGTTCTTTTCCAAATTTACTTGATACACCCCCCAATTTAAGTTAATTAAATCATTTTAATTTTTACTTTTAAATTAATTCAACCAATCAAAAACACCCAAAAAATATTTTCCTTTTAATTTAGGTTTTATCACCTAATTTTGGGACATAAAAATTATTTTTGTTTATTAGGTTTAATTATTTGTTTAATTAATTAGTTAATTAACTTAATAACCTCAAAAAAACAATTTCAAAAATCACAAAAATTAATTTTGTTTTAAAATTAATTAACAAACAATTTGAACATATTTTAGACTTAATTTTTCTTAGGTTTGAATTTTATTTCTAATTCTTAATGTTTTAATTAAATTAATTATGCATTAATTTTGATTAAAATCAACCATCCAAAAATCCAAAAATATTTCCCCTTTATCTTATTGCAATTTAAATTCATTGATAAGTGTATAGGTTGTCAAATTCATGTAAATAGTGTAGTTTACATTTCTCGCACAATCGATGTAATAGCGTAGATTTATTTTCCGCATTTTACATTCCCGCACTTTAATTTCTGTACATATAAAACTGCGTGTATGTCGAAGATAATAACTGAAGCGTTAGATCACTAATTTCAAAAGACAAAAAATACCTGAAAATGGAACACAATCACACTTGCACCTCTTAGGGTAATCCCTCTGTTACTCTTTTCAAAATCATTTCTACTGTTTCAAATACAATTCAAATAATTTCTTTCTGTATCCAGTCAAAGAAAATTTTTTAAAAGAAAATAGGAAAGGACCTTATAAATTTAGGGTAGATCTCCTAATTGCTTGCTCAAATCAAAACAACAAATGTTTCACATATCACTGTTTTTCAAAACAAAACTTTCAAAAAAGACAAGACTTTGTATATATCCAAACAAGGATCATTACGAAGTTAAAGATCTTTTTTTCAAAACATCTTTCGAAAGATAAAACATTTTGTATACATCCGTACAAGGATCATTACAAAGTTAATTTACAAAGGTATTTTAAAACCACATACAAGCATTTCAAAGCAAGACAAATGATTCAAACAAGTGAGCTAAGCAATTAAGGGCCCATGGATAACCATGGATACAAAGGGGTGCTAACACCTTCCCTTTGTATAACCTACCCCCGAACCCAAAATCTCTTAAAGGTCTTTTTCTTTTTCTTTTATAAACCTTTCCTTAATTAGATAAAATAAAAGTCGGTGGCGACTCTCTGATTTTCACAACTCAAAAAATAAAAGAAGAGTCAGTTCGTATCTCACGAGAAAAAAACCGAGGACGACACCTTTGTATACATCCGTACAAGGATCATTACAAAGTTAATTCTTTACAAAAGTATTTAAAACCACATACAAGCATTTCAAAGCAAGACAAACGATTCAAACAAGTGAGCTAAGAAATTAAGAGCCCATGGATAACCATGGATACAAAGGGGTGCTAACACCTTCCCTTTGTATAACATACCCCCGAACCCAAAATCTCTTTAAGGTCTTTTTCTGTTTCTTTTATAAACCTTTCCTTAATTGGATAAAATAAAAGTTGGTGGCGACTCTCTAATTTTCACAAACTCAAAAATAAAAGAAGAGTCAGTTCGCATCCCACAAAAAATTGAGGATGACAGTTCCCTTCTAGTTTTTAGCTTTTCCTTTGTTTTGTAATTTTGGATCTTTGAATCCTTTTGTAAGCTTTTCCATTATTAATGAAGAATTTTGTTATGTTGTTTTTGCTAATGTTTACAATTAATGTCTTAAAGTTCCTTGAAAACCAAAAATAAAAGTCATTTGCATTGCATTTCATGCATCATTCTGCATTTTGGTCTTGCTTCCGAGAGTGTTCCCGAGGTCTTATTCAGTGTTCTTCATACAGAATTGAATCGAATCAAGCTGTCTCATCGGTATAACACTCGAGCTAACTACAAGAAGAAGATGGAAGGTCTTGAACAAGAGAATCGTGAGCTACGTGAAGAGGTTGTTACTTTGAGATTTGGTGTGGAACGTCTCACTGCTCTAGTTGAGACATTGATGGCTACTCAGAATCAAAATCAGAATCAGGTTCCTCCTCCCAATGCCCAAGCTCAGGGTCAGGCCATTGTGATTTCTGAAATTGCTGCTACAACAATTCCTGTTGTTCTTGTTGGTGCTACTCAGCAACGTATGCCTAATGGATATCCATGGGGTATGCCTGAAGGTTATCTGTCTGTTCCTGAGATGACTCGTCCTTTGACTCCTATTATGGTCAATACGTCTCCTATTGTTCATACTGATCCTTTTGTCCAGGAGCCCATTTATGATGCTGCTCCAAGTGAAATTCATGACAGAATGGATGGTTTCCAAGATCAGTTTGAAGAATTGCAGAAAGAGATGAAAGCCCTGCATGGGAAAGAACTGTTTGGAAAGAATGTGCATGATCTTTGCCTTGTTCCCAATGTGAAAGTACCTGCTAAGTTCAAGCTGCCTGAATTCGAGAAGTATAAGGGAAATTCCTGTCCTCAAGCACATTTGGTGATGTATGTAAGAAAGATGTCCACTCACACTGATGATCAACGTCTGTTGATTCACTATTTCCAAGACAGTTTGACTGGAGCTGCTTCTAAGTGGTATATGGGCCTTGATAGCACCCATATTTGCACTTTTAATGACTTAGCTGAGGCGTTTGTGAAGCAATACAAGTATAATGTGGACATGGATCCTGATCGAGATCAATTGCGAGCTACGATGCAGAAAGAGAAGGAATCCTTCAAGGAATACGCTCAGAGATGGCGTGAGGTTGCCGCCCAAGTGATTCCTCCGATGGAAGAGAAAGAGATGACTAAGATTTTCCTTAATACTCTTGGTCCGTTTTACTATGAGAAGATGATTGCAAGTGCTCCTGTAGACTTCACCGAAATGGTGGGTATGGGTGTCAGGTTGGAAGAAGTTGTGCGAGAAGGTCGTCTGGTTCGGAATGACAATTCATCCGGTGGTGCGAAGAAGTATGGTTCTTCATTCCAGAAGAAGAAAGAATCAGATGCTAATGTTGTTTCTCATGGGAGGAATAGTCGATTCAGAAATCAATCTCAGCAAGTGGCGTCAGTAACTCCTATTGTGAATTCAGTGCCTGTAGCTCCTGTTAATCAACAACGAGCAAGGCGGAATCAGTATCCTCGAGTTAATGTTGATCCTATCCCCATGACGTATACTGAACTGTATCCTGCACTAATTCATAAGAAGTTGGTTCAACCAAGGTCACCACCTCCTGTTCCAGAGAAACTCCCTTTGTGGTACAAAGCTTATGCCACTTGTGCTTTTCATCAGAATGCTCCTGGGCATGATTTGGAAAATTGTTGGCCTCTGAAGAATGAAGTTCAGAGATTGGTTCGTTCGGGTATGCTTTCCTTCCGTGATATTGGCCCAAATGTGCAGAACAATCCATTGCCAACTCATGAAGCGTCTGCTGTGAACATGGTGTATGGGTGTCCTAGGAAGTATAAGATTTATCGTGTGGAACACATCAGAGGATCATTGGTAAAGATGCATGCCACTCTGTGTGAATATAGTCATTATGAGCATAATCATGCTGCTTGTAGGATTTGTTCAGTCAATCCTCGAGGATGTTACGTTGTGAGAAGAGACTTACAAGAGATGATAGATCAAAGGCTCATTGAGATTCTGAGGGATAGAGATGAAGATGATGTCCATGTGATTGATCCATGCTTTGAAATCCCGGAATGTGTAGAGATTGGTTATTATGGAAAAGCTGCTGTAGAACCTCTTGTGATATGTTTGCCTAGATCTGTACCCTATAGCTCTGACAAAGCTGTACCTTACAGATACAATGCCACCATGCTAGAAGCTGGAAAAGAAGTCGAGATTAAACCTCTGTCTTCTATTGAGAATATAGCAGATGTTAGTAGAGTGACTAGAAGTGGACGAGTTTTTACTCAACCCCAAACAGTTGTGGATGTCCAGAGGAATCCTACTCAAGTGCCCGTGAACAATAATGATGCGACAAAAGTGAATGCTAGGTTATCTTCAGGAAAGGAGATGGATGAGATTTTGAAGCTTATCAAGATGAGTGATTATAAGATTGTGGATCAGTTGCATCGTACTCCGTACAAGATCTCTATAATGGAGCTGCTGACGAGTTCTCCTGCTCATAGGGATTCTTTGATGAAAATACTTGATCAAGCCTTTGTGGATCATGATGTGACGCTGGATCAGTTTAATGGGGTTGTGAGTAATATCACTGCGTGTAACAATTTGAGCTTCAGTGATGAAGATTTGCCTGAGGAAGGAAGAAATCATAATTTGGCTTTGCACATCTCTGTCAGTTGCAAAGAGGACTCAATGTCTAATATGTTGATTGATATTGGATCGTCGCTAAATGTCATGCCAAAATCCACTCTTGCCAAGCTGTCTTATGGTGGCACACCAATGAGATTTAGCAATGTGATTGTCAAGGCTTTTGATGGATCGAAGAAATCAGTGGTTGGAGAGGTTGATTTTCCTATTAGTATTGGACCGTTTGTCTTCAAGATTACTTTTCAAGTGATGGACATCGTTCCTGCATACAGTTGCTTATTGGGACGCCCATGGATCCATGAAGCTGGGGCCGTTACTTCGACTCTTCACCAGAAGTTGAAATTTGTGAAAGATGGAAAGATGGTCGTTGTAAATGGAGAACAAGCTTTACTGATTAGTCATCTCTCTTCGTTCCGTACCATAGAGGCTGATGAAGTAGTCATTGGAACTGCATTCCAAGCCCTGTCTGTTAATGATGAATTCAAAAAGGATGAAGCTTCCATTGCCTCCTTCAAAGACGCTCAGCTGGTGGTTCAGAATGGACATTCAGGAGTATGGGGACAAGTAGTGAGTCTGCAAGAGAACAAGAATAGAGCTGGTCTGGGATTTTCTGCCTCAGACAAGTCTGTGATGAAGCCTGAATCTGCTTTTCGTCCTTATCAGGAGATGTTCTATAGTGCTGGGTTTCTACATCCGACTCCTCCAGAAGTGAACGCTATTATTGAAGACGAATCAGAGCCAGAATTGTCAAGCTTTGTGACCCATGGAAAGATGATTAAGAACTGGATCACCATTGACATTCCCGAGTGTACTCATGTTTCAAAGTAATTTGCTTTTATGTTTTTCAAAATCCTTTCATTCTGCCCAAGATGAAAGTGAAGTTGTTGGGGCTTTTTCCTGTTTGTTTTAAACATTAAAATCATCAATAAAGTCATTTTGTTTCTGCATATACATGCTTTTTATCTTTTTGCTTTTTCTGGAAAGTGGTAACACAAAAAACCTTAAAAAATGTTTTCATTTGCCATAATCTGCACGATTACATGTTTGCATATATCTTTCCTTTTCCTGAAATAATAATCACTTGTGCAGATTAATCAATAAAACCGTTGAAAGTAATGACCCTGCACCCTCTCCTAACTTCGAGTGTCCTGTGTATGAGGCGGAAGAAGAGAGTGATGAATGTATTCCTGATGAGATATCCAGACTGCTTGAGCACGAGGAAGACACCATTCAGCCATATAAAGAGTCGTTGGAAGTCATCAACTTGGGTTCTGGAGAGGATAAGAAGGAAGTTAAGATTGGGGCACTGCTTGGTCAAGATGTTAAGAAGAGGATTGTAGAGCTTCTTAAAGAATATGTTGACATTTTTGCGTGGTCCTACCAAGACATGCCTGGGTTGGACACGGATATTGTGGAGCATCGTTTGCCGTTGAAACCTGAATGTCCTCCTGTCAAGCAAAAGCTAAGAAGGAGTCATCCCGATATGGCGGAAAAGATTAAGAATGAGGTCTTGAAGCAGATTGACGCAGGTTTCCTTGTCACTTCTGTATATCCTCAATGGATTGCCAATATTGTGCCTGTTCCAAAGAAAGACGGAAAAGTTTGCATGTGTGTTGATTATAGAGATTTGAATAAAGCCAGTCCGAAAGATGATTTTCCTCTACCTCACATTGATATGTTGGTAGATAGCATGGCAAAGTTTGAGGTTTTATCCTTCATGGATGGTTTTTCAGGATACAACCAGATTAAGATGGCACCTGAAGACATGGAAAAGACAACCTTTATTACGCCATGGGGGACATTCTGCTACAAAGTAATTCCTTTTGGGTTGAAGAATGCTGGCGCGACGTATCAGAGGGCTATGACCACTCTTTTCCATGATATGATGCACAAAGAAATTGAGGTTTATGTGGATGACATGATTGCCAAGTCCCAGTCAGAGGAAGGGCACATGGAGGATCTTTTAAAGTTGTTTCAGCATTTGAGAAAGTATCGTCTCTGCTTAAATCCAAACAAATGCACTTTTGGTGTCCGTTCCGGAAAATTATTGGGTTTCATTGTCAGTCAGAGAGGAATTGAAGTAGATCCTGATAAAGTTAAAGCAATTCAGGAAATGCCAGCACCAAAGACTGAGAAACAAGTGAGAGGTTTCCTCGTACGTTTGAATTATATCTCCAAGTTCGTTTCCAATATGACTGCTACCTGTGAGCCAATCTTCAAGTTGCTAAAGAAAAATCAGGGATGTGTGTGGAATGAAGATTGTCAGAAAGCTTTTGACAACATCAAAGAATATCTGCTTGAACCTCCCATTTTGCTTCCTCCAGTTGAGGGAAGACCTTTGATTATGTACCTCACAGTGCTTGAGAATTCAATGGGATGTGTGTTGGGTCAGCATGACGAGTCTGGTCGAAAAGATTATGCAATATACTACCTTAGCAAAAAGTTTACCGAGTGCGAAACAAGATACTCGCTGCTTGTGAAAACTTGCTATGCTTTGGTGTGGGCTGCTCGCCGACTGAGACAGTATATGTTGAATCACACCACCCTATTGATTTCCAAAATGGATCCGATTAAGTACATATTTGAAAAACCTGTGTTAACCGGAAGGATTGCTTGCTGGCAAATGTTGTTATCAGAATATGGTATTGAATACCGAGCTCAGAAATTCGTGAAAGCAAGTGTGTTGGCAGAGTACCTCGCTCACCAACCAATTGATGATCATCAATCTATCAGAATGGACTTCCCAGATGAAGATATAATGTATTTGAGAGCTCAAGACTGGGATGAACCGTTGCCAGAAGAAGGACCAGAGCCTGGATCCAAATGGGGTTTAATTTTTGATGGAGCTTCTAATGTTCATGGCCATGGTATTGGTGCCATTATTATAACTCCGCAAGGATCGCATGTTCCTTTCACTGCAAGGATATGTTTTGATTGTACAAATAATATTGCTGAGTATGAAACTTGCATCATGGGGCTTGAAGAAGCCATTAATCTGAGAATTAAGATTCTTGATGTTTATGGAGATTCTGCGCTTGTGATTAATCAGATTAAAGGAGAATGGGAAACGCGTCATCCTGGTTTAATCCCTTACAAAGATTACGCCAGAAGGCTATTGACATTCTTCAACAAAGTTGAATTCCACCACATCCCTCGAGATGAGAATCAGATGGCTGATGCTTTAGCCACATTGTCTTCCATGTACAAAGTGAATTTCCATAATGAGGAGCCTCGGATTACAATCAGGCGTCTTGGTAGACCTGCTCATGTATTTGCAGTTGAGGAATCAACAGATGAAAAGCCTTGGTATTTCGATATTAAGCATTTCCTTCAGACTCAAGAGTACCCACTTGGGGCATCAATTAAGGATAAGAAAACTTTGAGGAGATTGGCTGGCAGCTTCTTCATCAATGCTGATGTTTTGTATAAGAGAAATTATGACATAGTTTTGCTCAGATGCGTGGATAGACACGAAGCAGACATGTTGATGCATGAAATTCATGAAGGTTCTTTTGGTACTCATGCCAATGGACATTCGATGGCTAAAAAGATGCTTAGAGCAGGTTACTATTGGCTGACAATGGAATCTGATTGCTACAAGTTTGTAAAGAAGTGTCACAAGTGTCAAGTGTATGCTGATAAGATTCATGTGCCTCCGACACTTCTCAATGTTATTTCTTCTCCATGGCCTTTCTCTATGTGGGGTATTGATATGATTGGCATGATTGAACCCAAGGCTTCGAATGGACATCGATTCATCCTGGTAGCAATCGATTATTTTACCAAGTGGGTAGAAGTTGCTTCATATGATAATGTGACAAAGCAAGTTGTGGTTAGATTTACCAAGAACAACATCATCTGCAGATATGGTGTACCGAGCAAGATCATCACTGATAATGGCTCGAATCTGAATAATAGCATGATGAGAGAACTGTGTGAAAGCTTCAAGATTGAACATCACAACTCTTCGCCTTATAGGCCAAAGATGAATGGAGCTGTTGAAGCAGCAAATAAGAATATTAAAAAGATTGTGCAAAAGATGGTTGTTACGTACAAGGACTGGCACGAGATGCTCCCATTTGCTTTGCATGGGTACCGTACATCTGTTCATACTTCAACCGAGGCAACTCCCTTTTCTTTGGTTTATGGTATGGAAGCAGTGCTCCCTATTGAGGTTGAGATTCCATCGTTGAGAGTTTTAATGGAAACCAAGTTATCTGAGGCTGAGTGGTGTCAGAGCAGGTTTGATCAATTGAATTTGATAGAAGAAAAGAGAATGATGGCTTTATGCCATGGTCAGTTGTACCAGAAAAGAATGAAGAAAGCTTTTGATAAGAAGGTTCGACCTCGTGTATTCAGAGAAGGCGACCTCGTGCTCAAAAGGATCTTGTCTTTCACCTCCAATTCAAGGGGCAAGTGGACTCCTAATTTTGAAGGACCATATGTTGTTAAGAAAGCCTTCTCTGGCGGTGCATTAATTCTTGCAACTATGGATGGAGAAGAGCTCCCACGTCCCGTGAATGCTGATGTAGTCAAGAAATACTTCGCCTAAAAATAATAAAAGAACAGCTCGCTAAGTTGAAAACCCGAAAGGGCGGCTTAGGCAAAAAAGAGCGTCTCGGTGGATTGAAAACCCAAAAGGGCGGTCCAGGCAAAAATTAGAGACATAAATAGAATAAAAACCCGGTGGACTGAAAACCCAAAAGGGCGGTCCAGGCAAAAGTTAGGGATTCATGGCAAGTAACTACATCAGACAAGACTTGATCATCAGCAGTCATCTGTTTATCATGAAGAAGTTTAACACATTTCAACGGAAGCCTTTGCTCAGGAATTCCAAGTTGAGAGAGAGGATGGGGTCATTACATTTTAATGCACCTTTTCCATAAAATTACCACTTTCCAAACTTTGTAATCATCTGTGGGGTCTTGCCTTTTGCAGGCTACCATTCTATTAAAAAAGTTTGAGCCTTTGCCCGTTATTTGCAATCTTATTTCTTTCATATTTCTTAAAATGTCATTTATTGTTGATAGTAATTTTTGAAACAAAGAGAAAATTGATCTCAACAAAATCCTTTTTGAAAAATATAAAAGAAGTTTTACTTTGATTCTTGAGTGCATTATAAGGAATGGATATGATGTATTCATGTACAAAAGAGGGAGAATATATTCCACTCAATGCACCTTTGGCCTGGTTCGAATATGATGTAGAACTCAGCTATTTTGTTCTCTCAACTCCGATGTTCCCCTAGTGTGGGTAGCATTTATTCTGAGGCCATCAAAAGTTTGTAGCAATTTCTGCTCATGTTTGTGGATGATACCTCTAGTGTTCAGCTTGAGACATTGCTTGATTATGTTATTTTTGTACTCTATCTCTTGAGTTACTCCTTGTGCTAAGCTTTGGCAGCATATGCATCATTAACATGCATCAAAAATAGTCATGCATTTATATTTGCTATCATGAAGTTTATTGTCAATCAGATTGCTCTTTCATTTAGAGTGTCTTAAGCAGAAAATACTCAATATCCTTGAAATCCCCACTGAATTTGTTTCTAGGTGGATAATATGTTTCAGTTGTGCTGTTCAAAATGCCTACGAACAGAAATCCAGTGAGTTTCTCCCTCACTTGGTCTAGTCTTTTTTGGCAGCTTCTTTCCATTTGGCCATGGATTGAATTTTGGTCGCTGGATGATGAATGTTGAGATTATGCATTTGTGTTTGCATTCTTAATCTTTGAAAAGAAAAGCAAAGTATTATGGATTGCTCTTCACCGTCAGTGATACGTCGGTGCGTCTCTTTTCTACCACCAGTGGAACGTTGGTAGTTCACCTTCAGTGGAACGTTGGTGTATCTTTCTATCTTCATCGTCAATGGTACGTCGATGTATTTCTCTTTTCTACCTTCAGTGGAACGTTGGTAGTTCACCTTCAGTGGAATGTTGGTGTATTTTTTATCTTCATTGTCAGTGGTACGTCGATGTATTTCTCTTTTCTACCTTCAGTGGAACGTTGGTAGTTCACCTTCAGTGGAACGTTGGTGTATCTTGTTATATCTTCATCATCAATGGTACGTCGATGTATTTCTCTTTAATACCTTCAGTGGAACATTGGTATATGTTATCGTCAATGGCACGGTGGTATATCTCTTCTCTACCTCCAGTAGAACGTTGGTAGCTCATCTTCAGTTGAACGTTGGTGTAATACGGTGAACTGACTTTATTTGAAATGTTGCGGATAGCAAGAGTCGCCACCGACTTTTATTTTATCCAATTTTAGGAAAGGCTAAAAGAACAGAAAAAGTCCTTTTGAAAGATTTTGAGTTTGGGGGGTAAGTTATACCAAGGGAAGGTGTAAGGCACCCTTTGCATCCATGGTTATCCATGGGCTCTTAATTGCTTGGCTCACTTGTTTGTTTTGAAATGTCTCAAAAGTAGGGTGTGAATAGAAAAAAGATTTCGTTAAGGTCTTTAGCTTGTAAATAAGCGTAGCCTTGTTTGAAAGTATCTGAAAAGAGAGTTGTGAAAAGTAATTTGAAAGTTTGATTTGAATTTGAAATAGAGCAAGCAATTAATAGCAACTACCCTAAGTTAAAAAACGTTCTTTTAGCTTTTCGGGTGAAAGGATCTGTCCATACCATGAGAGGGCAGGAAGTCTTTCAATTGGATGTTTGAAGGGTCATCGAGATATCGTTCGCCATAAGACTGTCCCTTGCCATAAAGAGGGCAGGTAGTCTAAGGGAAGGATATAATAGTCATTTTATCTGTTTAGGCATCATGCGAGGATACCTTAGCAATAGGGACAATCATCACATTTTTACCGAGGCAGCTTCGAGGGAGTTTCAATAACTTTGAAGGCAACATTGCTTTAGGTATCCTCGGAATCGAGGGACTTGACTATTTAAAGGCAACAAAATTAAGGCAACCAATTAATAAGGCAACAGTATAAGGCAACAAGAGGGATTACCCTAAAGGTGTGTGTGTGGCACAATCAGGTGGTTAACTTCAATGACATTTATCTTATAAGTTAGTGATCTAGGTTCGGTTAATAATCTTGCACTCCCTATTTTACTAACCACGCAGTTAAAATCATACGGAAATTAAAGGTGGAAAGATAACTATCCTACGCTATTACAATAAACACCTGCGGGGTGGGGGAAATTAAAAGACAGAAAAAAATAAGAGGGATGAATAATTATCTTGAGCCTTGATCTTCCTCGAACCCTTGATCAACTCTACAAATTAAGAGGAAAATAAATAAGGGTGAGTGCGTTACAAGTTCAACAAACTTGAACTCTATTTTAATCAAAAAAGGAAAAATAAAAGCTAAAAATGATATTTTAAACCAAAAGAGGGTTAGACACTTAGCTTTTCGAGTGGCATGGCGCGTAATCGGAGAATCTTGATTAATCCTGAAAATTTGAACAAAGAAAAAGAAGTTAGTGCATTAACTGATTTAAAACCTAAAAAAAACTTTGCAAACCCTAAAGAGTTATATAAGAAAACTTATTGTGACCTAAAAGGTTTTCCATGCTTAAAAATGCGTTAGTGGATAACACCTACCAATAAGCCTAAAGCTATTAAGGTTTATAAATGGATCGAGGTTAACAAACCTAAAAAACTAATTATTAATTTTCAATTAGTTAATTAACAAAATAATGATTTTTATTGTTAAAAAACAACTATTGATAAAATTATAAAAAAGAATCAAATATTCGATTAAAATAAATAATTAACAAATAACATTATAAGAACTTAATTTTAGTAAATACTAAAAATATTTGAATAAAAGAGGAAAGAAAATAAATAAAAGAAAGTTTATGTAATTAAAAAAATAAAAATAAAAATAAAAAATTTAGAAATAACTTAGCTTCGATCCAGTGTGTTAAGCTTTTGAGGCTCTATGGTGGATGTGCATATTCTGGGTGCGTCGGATCAGATCCCTATGGAAATCAGTGGCACAGATTTGAAGATGCATGGTAGGCGAGCGATGGAGAGAGGCACTGGATTTGTGATCAAATATTGTGTAAAAAAGACATTGCAATCCTGGGGATCGAACCCAGGTTCTTTGTTACACCAAACAACTCATTGGCCAGCTGCTCCACTTTGTCAACTTGTTAGTAACATGGGTAAAAATAAATATATATAAAAAACATGCTTAAAAGAATTAATTGCAAACAAATTTCCACGCGTGGGTCCCATAGATCTGCTGACTATCCAATAGCGAACGGAGAGAGGGGATTGGAATATTGACCGGCGAATGGCAAGATTACACGCACGGAGAGAGAGAGAGAGAGATTCATGTGTCCATGTCATCGTCTTCAAGCTTCATTCCTGCGAAATCATTTGTGAATTCTGCTGTGGATTTTCCTGCGGATTTTTCCGCGGAAAATCCTTCGAATTTTCTGCAAAATTAAAACTCACACAAACACATGTTAGAAAGTTAGGACTCGTGCCCAGTTCCATTATTCCTGATATTCTGAATTCGCTGGTGGTGGTTTTGAGGCCTGAAAACGAGCGCACACATGAGAACGAACACGAGCTCCTTCAATGCCCTAACAATGGCATCGTGTGATTATGGCCTCAAACCTCACGAACGATGGCTCTGGATGGTCCCAAACATCATCAAAAACTCAAAGGCATGGTCAGTTTGCATCGAAATTGATTAAAACATGGAATACGACAAAGTATAAAATATGCATGAACATGGTGGTTATAGCGTGTGAATTTTCAACGTGAACACAACACAAATACTACTTGGTTCTGTCCAATAATCTTGTCAAAGATAAATAGGATGTTTTCTCGTCCTTGAATCGGCCTAGAAAGAAAATTCTTGGAAGCCCTAGCTCTTGAATTCTTTTGGAAGTTTCATTAGGGTTTCCTTTGCTCCAATCCTTATGTTTTTCATCCCCTTAACATGACTGAACCTTCTCCTTTTATAGAAGAGTACATTAGGTTTAAAACCTTGGGCTTGGGTGAAGTATTTTGGAGAAATAAAATTTGGTTGAAAAATTACTATTTTTGTATCAATTTTAATCCACTCTTTTCCACCCCTTTTGTCACAAATTTTGTATCATACTTGGCCCTTTTAATTGCTTGGAAAATCAAATATTTTATTAAAACTAATTTTCCCATATTTTATAATAATTTATTTGTTTTTAAATGAATTAAAATTCAAGTAAACAAAATAAATATCATACAAAATGAAGTAATTAGTTTAAGGATGTCCACAAAGCCTATGGAGACATTTGAGACCCATGTCTTAAGCCCATTTATCCAGAAACACAAAATTATGCATTTAGGGTTTTATATTTTTCTTGAAAATCGACTAATTTCTGAGCCTCGTATCTTCTTCAATTCTTAACATATGACCATGTTCTAGGACTTTTTGGAAAGCCCAAGATGTCCTCTATAAGCCACTTTGGAACATATTTTCATTTGGAGATTTTATCTTGATGATATGGCTTCTGAGAAAAAACTGCTTTTGCGAGCTCCTAGAAGGACCTGTAATGTACTGGCTCATATCTCTCGAATGGTGCATTTCTTGACTTTGGGCCCAACATAAAAGTTGTAGGGAATGAAATTTACTTGGGAATAGGCTTTGGTTGGGGAATTTTTGATAAAGTATGAAAGAGATATGGTCGGTCAAAGTTGGATTGACTTTCTGTTCAAAACCCTAAATTAGAAACTTGGACTTTTGATGATTTCTGAGCTCTCATTGATGAATCATGATCAAACCTTGATCAAATGATGAATCTAACATTGAAATGTTGATATTGATCCAACATAAGGAGTTTTGACTGTACTTTGACAACAGTTGGTTGTTAGGTCAAACCAGTTGACTGTTGTCTTCCGGAGCTTTTAGCTGAGCAATCTTATGAATCAGGGCTTGAAACTTGGCGTGAGGGTACTTTGAATCATATGAGAGATTATGGGATCCTCTTGAGGTATCAGAAGTTCAAATTCCTTGCTTAAATCGGAAACCCTAATTTAGAGGTTGTTGTTTAGGAGAGAGACTGCATGCTTTCTTCTTGTATATCTTTGAGCATTTGAAGAAATATGGTGGGCAAATTTTGGGGTATGACAGTTGGTGTATCTTGTTATATCTTCATCATCGGTGATACGTCGATGTATTTCTCTTTTCTACCTCTAGTGGAACGTTGGTAGCTCACCTTCAGTGGAACGTTGGTATCTGTCATCGTCAATGGTACGTCGATGCATATCTTTTCATATCATCAGTGGAACGATGGTGTGTTTTCTGTTAATGGAAAATTGGTATTCTGATTCCCCAGTGAAAGAGGATGCATATCTTCTGATTTCCCAGTGAAAGAGGATGCATATTTTCTCATCCCCAGTGAAAGAGAATGCCCCCTTTTCTCACCCCTAGTGAAAGGTGATGCTTTAACCTCTCTGGTGCGAAATGTTTTCCCCAGTGAAGTTTCTTTTCCCAGCAAAGTTTCATCTCTCCAACAGAGTCTTGTCTTCCCCAGTGGAGTTCTTCCCGCAAGACATTCTGTTTTTCCCAGTGGAGTTCCTTTGCCTCCCCAGTGTTGCAGTGTTTCATCGTCATCATATGCATTCATTAAACATCGCATTATGTCTTAGGTTCAAAAATTGTGTTTTTTATATATTTAAGTCTCTTCAATATCCTCAAAACGAAGATTTCCAATCATCGTATCTCCGAACCGAAGAAACTTAAATAGGGGCATCTGTCATACCCCAATTTTTTACCCTAAAATCATACATCAATTGCATATTAATCATTAATCAAGAGCACCAATGTGAGGCTCTATCTTTGATACTGTGATTGTCTCTGAGGGGAATCATTAAGCACTTTTAGCTTTTTATTTTTTCATACTAACCAAAATCAAAAAATATGTGTTTTGTCTCTTTTGTTTATATTTTACAGGTAAAAGATCGGGCAAAATCAAAACAGTACAAGAAAACAATTTTTGAAAATTTGAAGGTGAAAATCGATTTACCCCTATGGGAAATCGATTTCCTGTGCGCAAAATTCAAAAAAATATGAGGAGGGAAGCTTGACATCATTTTGGCACCTTTTTATTTGATCACTTAACCAATTTTCCACCTCACCAAAATTAATCCCTTCATTAAACCCACTTAAACCTCATTTTACCATTTTTACCATTTAAATGCCATTTAAGTACCAATTAAACACAATTTAATTAACCAAGAGCAAAATGACCAAATTTCCACTACTCTTGCTCTCATCCTATAAATAGAGGTCTCTACTCTCTCATTTCTCAAAGCTTGGAGAGCCAAAAAATTGCTTGCAAATTCATTTCTCACTCTTTCCAAAACCCTCACCCAAAGTTCATTTTCATAGAATTAGTGAGATTCACATTGAATCTTACTAATTTTGAACTAAACCTCCTACATTTCTCTCTTTCCTTTGTTTGTTCATCTCTAATTGTGAAAGATCTACACACTTTGTGCTTGTTCTTGAAGCTACTTCAACATTTTGATTCAAGAATTGGTAAATTCCTAAATTCTAAGATGTAGATCTTTGTTGCTTGTGTTCAATGCATCTTTGATGCTATATTGGTCCTATTTGATGGTGAATTGGTGGAAAATCCGTGCTCCAATGGATATGTGATCATAAGGTGTTTGTATGTTTGTCTAAATAAAGTTTTATAGTTCATAATGCTGTTTTTTTGAAAACTATGCGCAAGAAATCGATTTCCTACAGAGGGAAATCGGTTTCCACTCTGTTTTTGCGCCTGATTTGGATTCTGCAGGCAGGAAATCGATTTCCTATAGAGGTAAATCGATTTCCAGTGAGGCAGAATGCTTGTTTTTGCTACTTTTGACTTGTTTTTGGTTCTAACTCTTCTTCTACTCCATTCTTTTGATATTTTCTTTGAATCACAAATTAGAGGCCTAATTTCTCTCTAATATCAATGGACTTAGGGCGTCGATAGGATGAAAATCCGAATCCGCGATATTAAGTGATTGAAATTATGGATGAAAGGAGCTTTTGAATGTGGTTCCATCTTTTATTTCTTTTTATTTTGATCAATGAAAGTCTTAACACCTTGAGAATTCTTATGGATTCTTGGTGAAGACTAGATCGCTCCTTATTTTTCTTTTCGTGCGGTATTGCTTTCGGAGAGTGATCTACATATCGCTTATCTCGCATGCATGAGCACATAAAGTTTTGACCGGACTCTTTGTAGGGTGATTTCTACATAAATCACTTGGCGATCTGCTTAACATAACGCAATATTTCGTGTCCCGAATCAAAAATATCAAATATGGAAGAGAATTGTATGCGGTTGATTTAAGACTTATGGAAATTTATCGTGTAGTCGCTATGCTTTTATCAAGCTTTTGATAAATGTCCATTGAATTTAAATCTAAGAACATCCTTCACTCACCATCGATCTTAATTACTAACTTTGATAACATACTTGACAAGTTTCAAGATGGTTATCTTTAACATCTAACAATTGACTTTAATTTCCGCACTTTATTATATTGCTCTTTATATTTCTCGCTTTATCGCTTTATTTTTCATTTCATCATATTTACATTCCGCTATTTTCTCTTTGTCCATTTGGACGTTATGTTTATGTTTCCGCTATTTTCTTTTTGTCCACTTGGACCATACTTTACTTTTATGCTAAAACATTAATAAATAACAAAAATCTAAAAAACACTTAAGGCTCTCTTTCGGACTATTGGTTACTATCCCGAGCATTTTGGAGATTCGGACTTATGGACTTAGTACCTCTGGACACTTATGATATTGTTACTTTGTTGTTATTCTGTCTGTCTGGCATTGGATTGTTGTTTGTTTGTGTATGCAGGTATTTCCTTGAAAGTCCTTGATGGTTAATTCCAAGGCATTGAGATAAGAATTTTACCCGAAAACAGCCGTTACTTTGCCCGATTTTCATCAGAATTTTAATGTGCTTAATGTAAAGTGGTGCTAAGACAATAAGTTCATCTGGATCCCCAAGTTATAATGTGTTGGTTTGGTATTGATAAGTCCAAAGGATGGGAAATCTACCTTGACTCATAATGTCGGGTGTTGGCTTCTTCTTCGGTTAGACCATTTCTTTCCTTAGCTTTTATTTTACGCAATAGGATAGCCTCTTCATCTCCTCCCATTCTTAAATTTTCAAAATCTTCTTCCTTTTTCAAAAACCTTCTTATGTTTGCAATCTTTTCAAAACCTTTTCTTTAAAAATATCTTTTGCCCTTAGTGGCCTTTTTCTTCAAAAGTTTAGACACTGTTAATTGTCGAAACGAGTGGTTATACCCCACGATTTTGAAATTGATTGATATAATGAGATCTTTTCCGCGTGAGAGAGCTAGTGACATACTCGTTGATTTTATCCAAGTTGGAGCCCTTCTTTCATTTGCGATGCAAAAAGCTCGTTTGTTCTCATGCTCAAGATTAATGGCTGAGTATTTCTCTCCGACGATGATAAAGTGTTTATTCGTTTTAAAATTGTTTTCCCTTAAAGTGGAACTACATTAGCTCTGACTTCTCCATTGCACCGAGGAGGTATGTAGGCACAAGGCTTAATGCCTTGCCGAGCTTATTTTAAAAATAAAACAAACCCTTTTTTTAGCACACACGACACAGATTTTCAAAAAGGTTCCTGTGGAATACCACAGATATGAGGGGTGCTTAAAACCTTCCCCTTGTATAATCAACACCCGAACCTGAGTTCTCTTTTTGTTTTAAAAACAAACTTGGGGTTTTCTTCGTTCTTTTCCCTTTTCCTTTGGAAATAATAAAGCGCGGTGGCGACTTTCACTGAAATATTGAGTCGAGTCAATCCTATGGCTTAGATCTCAAATTTTCCCCGCTACACCCACAATCCAATATGGGTAAGCTATCGGGTACCCTAATACCATTTCTCTTTTTTAAGGATTTTGTTGCATCGTTTCTTCCCCTACATCGCTTTTGTTGTGTTGTTTCTTCCCCAACATTTGAACCTTAGTCTTCTATTTTCTTGGAAACCTTATCCTCATTTGCCCCTTAGTTTCCCAAATCACTACTACGGGTGAACCTAAATCATGGGAAATTAATATAATCAGAAGAAAAAGAGCTTTGAATTGAGTATAGCTTTTTTAAAATAGTTGCAGGAATTCCATCAAAGTTTCTATACAAGGAGCTTGACGAAGAAATAGATAATTTTTGGTTAGTGTAACTTTAGGGATGGTAATGGATATGGTATGGGTAGGGTACTGTAGTACCCGTCTCCTTATCTACGGTTTTAAAAGTCCATGTACTCGAGCCTATGCCTGTGTATGCGTCAAACTTTATGCCCATACCCTGTGGTTACCTAAGTGTCTGGTACTAGCACTCATTACCCGCATTTCTAGTAAAAAAATTATCTATTGAAAATTATCATATCATTTTAATTCTTTTACAAAATTAACAAAACAAAAATTCAAAGATTTAGCTATTGAATTGTGAAACAAAGGGACACTTATATTAAAATGTGTAATAGTTTAATTGTGATGTAATTTTTTAAAGATATAGACATAATTTTGTACATGAGGATATCAATTAAAATATACAAATATACATTTCTCGGGTATGAGGAAAGGTGGGTATTAAGGTACCTATAATTGCAATCATACCCGCGTATTTTAATGGGTAATTACCCGTCCCCGCGTCCGTACCCATTTTTACGGGTTTTTACCCCAAAGTAATTCTAACACATCAGTTAGATATATTGTATATGGTTTTAATCTAAATGGTTCAATAGATTGTTAAATTTTCCTGTAATTTCAAAAAGAACAAAGTCAGCCTTGAATATAAATTCTCCATTTGTGCTGAATTCGCCACCAGAAACAATTTCACACAGAACGAATTTGGTCTCGAATCTAAATTCACCATTGGCATTAAATTCACCTCCAGAAATAATTTCACAAAGAATAAATTCATTCTCAAATCTAAATTTACCATTGGCGTTGAATTCGCCACCAGATGCATTTGTGTTGATGATAAAGTTGTTAAATCTCAAATTATTAAATTAATGTATAGTATATTGAATGATAATAATTTTGAATTTTCATTTGCATAAAATAACCTTTTATTTTTTTCCTTATGTTATTAATTATAATTTATTATTAAACATGAATTTGGAGAATTTTTTAGCCTTTTATTCTGGTTATATACGACAAACCTTCCCCTTGAGCTAGTTATTCAGGTTGAGTTAGGTATAATTTGCTTATAATTTGAATTTAAATTATTTTCTACAAATCACTTCCGTGTTAAATGGAATCATGATTTTGATTCCTTATTCGCCTTTGGGTAATCCAATGGATATTACATGTGTGGTCAGCACCCGTCTAGTGTATTTCCTCTAGGAGGAGTTGCAACTTCCTCCACCTGTGAAACTCTCAGCTATTGACCCTGAAGTGAAGATTTTTGTTGGGCATCTTCTAAGGAATATGGAGAGGATAATAATGAATATGGTGTGGCCCAGGTTATTTTTACCAGGGCCACATGGTGGGTGCCATTGTACATGTTAAAAATTATAAGAGTTTGTGGTATCCCTACATGGGTAAGGGATACTCACAGGCCTTTTTATTTAAAGGTGTTTATGGCTTGCTCAAGGTTGTGAGAGGCCCTTTTTGGTGATGTTTAAAGTGGTAAGAGAGGCTCATTTCACATGAGGTGAGAGACGATGTGCTTGAACGTTATGTTGGGTATTTATAGATGCTTTTAGGCGTAGGGTTTTCTAGGGACTGGTAGCCTTCCACTCAGTCAATGGAAAACTGTTGAATCCCTATTTTCTAGGGAGATTAGGATCATTTTGGTAACCCCGATTTCCCTTTAGTCGAGGAAAGTCTTTTTTAATGTTTCCCATGACAGCGCGAGTAGGGGGTCCTTAGGGAAAGACGGTTCCTAATGGTGGGTGACTGTTAGCTGGCATTTTTGACACCACATTATTGTTGAAGAAAATCAAATGAATATTGAGAAGATCAGAAATGTTCTACAAGATGACATGATTGAGGAAAGCTTGTCGAAGTGCCATTTTGATAAGAAAAGTTGTTGGCCATCGACTTAGAAATACTTTCTAAGTTTTGATATTTAGTTCGAAGGAAACGAGCCTTCGACAAGAGGTTAAGTCTTGACAAAGGCGTAACCATTTTTGTCTTGATCCGTTGTGTAAAGGGACGCGCGAAGCTTCAAGGCAAAAGGAAAGCATGCTAAGCGCAACGTGGCAATCTCAAATCAAAAGACCGTTGGAGCGGTTATTTCGAATTAGTATATATAGGAGTCTTAGCGTTTAGATTCGGGGTGTTCATTTTGTACAAAATCTCAATAAGTTACTCAAAGTACCTGTGTGTGAGAAACGAGTCAATCTGAGAATGTATGTATAAAAACACCATTTTTACATTCCTTTTTTACAAGTTTTATACAGTTTTCACATTTTCATAATTTTATATTCTTGTCATTTAAATTATTGCAATTTACCTTTCAATTGCTTTAACATTGTTTATTTTACAAGTTACAATGTTATCTTAAACAAAGTCTGCAAAGATTAGACGAGTTCCAAAACAAGAACTTAATTCATGTCGAATTGTTCTTTGTTTTCTATGAGAATATTTGGAATATAAAAGCACATGTCCTAGGATCAATCTAGTCTTGTGAGTAACCAAAAGATTTTAACTTTTGGAAGACTAGCGCTTGTTTACCAATTTTCTCGGTAAATTAGCCACACACAATGAATGAATACCTAAGAGAAGATACGTTAGGAAAATGGCAAGTCAATCACAGCCAACAAATCAAAGTTCTCCGATCAATAATCAAATACCACCCCAGTTTCTTCGACAAGGGGGGCTACGGTTTCAGCGCCAGTATCAGATGCTATACCGTCCTCGACAAGTTTGGTGCCAACATACTCGAATGCACAATCTGGTCTCATTTTGACCTACATAGAACCACAGGTACCACCAGGGACTCTGCCACCATTGGGATATGTTTCCCAAAGGCCCCCTGGCCCCCCGGGGCCCCCTGGGTTCTCGATATCAACGAATAGTTGTGAATAGCCATATGGCGTGCCAACTACATTTATGGCAGGGTTACACAAGTCTACTTCGACATTCTTTGAACCTAGAATGAATGTAACTTCCCTGTAACAAGGTTCTAGTTCTGCTGTAAATTCGGGTCGAATTAGCCAACCCTTTGGGGCAGGATTTTCATCCCAAATGCCAAACTTTACAAATAATTCAACGACAGTCATTAGGAAGCAAATGGATGAAAGTAACCATGACATGGTCCAAATGCTCACGCAAACAACGAGTATAATATTGAACCCTTTGGTTCAAAACACAGCACAAGCAAACTAACATATGGCAGCCCAAATGACGCGTCTTGCACAGTTTTTTGGTGTGCCTCAGCCTCCCCCACAACCACAACCCCTGAGGGATTGGGTAAGAAATAATCAAGGGGTAGTGCTCGAAGAAGACCCAACAATAAACCAAAACCAAAGGGTTACACCACCCCAAAACTTGGCGAACCAGGGAGGGGTTATCGAACATCCTAGGGTCGAACCTCTCAGAAAAGAACAAATCCCTACAGAGAGAACCCAAGGTGGTGATGATAGATAGAAATTAAAATGCAGACGAAGTTGTCCAACAACTTTAACATGATAACATGGCAGCGGATAATAACCTAGCAGCCTTGATCAAAAGAATTATGACTCAAAATGGGGTAACTATTGAACTTCGCAGGCCGTGTTATACTTCCCCTCTGAATGAATACATTCTTCAGGCAGATATACCCCCTAGATGGAAAGTCCCTAATTTCATCAAATTCTTAGGGGACACGACAGAATTTACTGTCAAACATGTTGCTAGATACTTGATAGAGGCAGGTGAAATCGCCGCGAATGAAAACCTTAGGATCAAGTATTTCCCAAGTTCGTTAACAAAAAATGCATTCACTTGGTTCACTATATTACCGGCCAATTCGATACATGGGTGGGCACAGTTACAAATGTTATTTCATGGACAGCTTTACATGGGATAAACTAAGATTAGTTTGAAGGAATTGAAAAGTGTGAAGCAAAAATTCATGGAACAAATTGATGATTATCTAAATAGGTTTTGACTCCTCAAAACCAGGTGTTTCACTCAGGTTCCTAAACATGAACTGGTCAAAATAGCTGCAGGTGGTTTGGATTATTCTATTAAGAAGAAACTAGACACCCAACACTTGTGAGATATGACCCAATTGGCCGATAGGGTGCGACAGGTTGAGCGCCTAAAAATAGAAAAGGCTAGAGTAAGTAAAAAAAGTAGAGAAGAAAGAATAACCTACGTCGAATATGATGAAGGAGAACAAAGTTTCTATGACGAACCTTTCTATGTGGACGAAGGTGAAATAGATCTTTCCAAACTCAAACAAGGGCCCCCTTATTTGTGTAAGGGTCTGGCGCCTTCGAGTGGCAAAAATTCAGTCGAACCGGATAAAGGAGATAGGTTCCCCAAGAAAACATACACTTTCTATGTTACAAAATGTGATGAAATCTTTTATTTGTTAGTTAAAGATGGCTAAATGATAGTACATCCTAGTGCTAAAATACCCCCTTTGGAACAAAGGAAAAAGAGGGGTTTTGTAAATATCATAACTTCTTGGGCCATAAAACTTATCAATGTTTTCTTTTCATGGACCTTGTTCAGAAAGTAATTGCTAAGGGAAAATTGAAATTCGGTGACAAGTTGAAAGCTCAAATGAAGATTGATGTTGATCCTTTGCAGGTGTTTGATGCTCATTATCCTGAGCCATCTGATGTTAACATGGTGGAAGTTGGTGATGAATTCGATCAAAAGGTCGTCACGATAGAAGTAGAGGGTGTTACACATGGGATCACTGAAGATTCCACCCAAATAATGAAAAACGAAGGAGTCACTGATGGCTTCGTACGGTTTAACGAAATGACCAAGGTCGTTGAAGGCCTTGTGGTGAAACTGAATGGTTTAGGCATCAATGAAGATGCCCTGGTGGATATCAATATGGTTGAAATCTCGCAAATAAAGGAGATGTAGGTAGATGACGTAGCTGAGAGGAAGGAGCAGTATAATCAAGTTTCTTTCCCAAAGAAGTATGAGAGCTTGCTCAATTTTCCTTGTCAGATGCCACAAAAAGAAGTCTGAAGGCATGTTGTATCCAAGGTGCAGCGGTGTCTTTGACAAGAAGGCAGCTGAGAACATTGAGAATTACAGAAAGGTCAAAGGGAGAATGTGTAACGCCCCGAGTTTAATTAATTATTTAATTAAATTGATCGAGGATTTATTCATTGGAATTAGTTGAAGTCGAGGTTTATCGGTATTATTCTACAAACGTAATGGATTAATATGTTGATTTGAGCAGTTAAGTTATGGTCAGATTATTTAGTCGGATTAGTCAGAGAAGTACAATTGCGAGTTAGTATTGTTAAAGTTATGGATCGATGGTAAATGTGGAATATTATTGGAAATAATATTCGGTTATGTTGTGTGGTTAATTATTTACGTGTGTTATTTGGCTTAATTGAGTAATTAAAGAGAGATTATGAATTGGGCCTAAGTGAAACAAATATGACATAAGAGATTGGATTGTGGGCTAAGCCCAATTAAGAAAAGAATGATAGTAAGAGTTAGGGTTTTAGAGGTTTGGCCTTATAACTCATTTTATGGAGAAAGAAGAGAAAGAAGAGAAAGAAGGGAAGGAAGAGGGAAAGCTATGGCATGAAGAGGAAGAGCTCCATTGAAGGAAGTGAAGCTTTTGCTAAGGTAAGGGTGGGGTTCTTACTTTCTAAAGGTTGGCATGATGATGTTTATGGTGGGTTAGATTGTATGTTATTCTCCATGAATGTGTGAGTTTGAAATTTTTTGGTTTGAGTGAAATCAATTTGGGTAATATTGTATGTATTGATGGAAATGATATGTTATAATGCTTCTTACCATGATTCTATGTGTGGGTTCTGAATTGTAGTATGTTTAGTGGAAAAAATGTGAAAACCTAGCTTTTGAGATTTGGGTGAAATTCGTAGAGTTGCATGATTAATAAGGTTTTGATGATTATAGAGGTCCTTATGTGTTGTATATATGATATGTATGGGAATTTCGTGTGCAATTTTGAGCTAGAACATGAATTTGGGTGTTGGGATGAGAAGGGGGATGTGATGAACGCGTACAGGGAAATGTTCCTGCACTGCGATCGCGGCGCGAACTGAGTAGTTGGTAGGATACTGCCTTGTAGTTCGCGGCGCGTTTGTAGGGTGGCGGCGCGACTGTAGGCAGATTTGAGAAAAATTCGAATGTGTGTAACTTTTGATCCGTAACTCCGTTTTATGCGTCGTTCGAAGCGTTGGAAAGCTAACGCAACGAATTATACCATGATGTAATAAAATTGTTCATATGATATATTCTCCTATTATGTATATTAGGATTAAGTGATGAACTATGTTGTGTTAACATGTGAATTATGTTCTTTGCTATGAATCGATGTAACCATGTTGCGGTATAACTTGATGTATGTTTTCCTTATGACGATACAATGCTATTGAGATGATGATATGCATTTCCCTTATGATGAGATAATTATGCTTTATAAAGAATTAACAATGAATATGCTTTCATTAAGTAGTTGAATTAACCGTGTTACGTCGTTACTTGAATTGTGTAATGTGATGTTTGTTATTAATATGTGTTATTTGAATGTTCTTGTGGAGAATGATTACTTGATGACTTAATTATGATGTGGCTGTTTTAATAACATGTATGTATGTGAATATGTGTTATGGCTTAATGAAACGTGAATAACATGTATTGATATGATACGTTGTAATTGTCCATATTGTATACCGTAATGAATCGATGAGGATGTGCATAAAAGCATTGGCAATTGTTTACTACAAGTTTAATGAGACCTTGAATTGGAAATTACTATGAGTATGATTATATTTGAATGATAACATGTTACTTGAATCGTATATATGTAATACGTGAATTGGTGTTGAATGATAATAACATTGTTGGCATGATATGTGATATGATATTCATAATGAGTGTGTATGATTACATACTAATTGTTGTAACATGTTGATGTTTATTGTTGTTGTGTGCAATATGTGGAATTTGTCGTTGTTGTTGTAGACCCTATGGTCACTATTGATAAGTTGTATTATGTTGATAAGAATGAAGTTGAATAGATGTTGTATGTTGGTATGATGTGATGACGTGATTGAGATGTGGTAAAATACTATGATACGGTTATGGCCATAGAACCTTGGCATTGAGTTGATGTTGTTTAGTTGATGTGGTTATGTTGTTTAATTTGATTATGTCGTTTAAGTTGATTAAGTTTTGTTTGTGGATGTGCATCATTTGAGTCGCATCCATTGCATTGTTTGAGACGGCCCTTGTGGCAAATGTTTGAGACGGCCCTTGTGGCAAATGTTTGAGATGGCCCTTGTGGCAAATGTTTGAGACGGCCCAATGTCAAACTGTTTGAGACGGGAGTTTTACTCCAATGGTACCACATGCATATGCATAAGTTTGAGTCACATTCGAGTCGCATTTGAATTGCATTTGAATTGTGTTTGGACTGTTGAGATGACAGGGTGTTTGTTGTAACGTGATAATGATATGTTTGTTGTGACGTATTTGATATCATACTTGTATATTTGAATATGTGATTAATGACATCGTTGCCATTTTGAAAGTTGTATTATATTGATAAGTAGTTTTGCGGTGAAACTTGTTGTAAGATGTTATCTGATGCGAAGTGGTGAAATTATGTATGATATATATCTCCCATATTATTTATCATGCATTCCTTTATATTGTAAGATATCTCACCCCTTTGCTGATATTTCCCCTACCATGGGAAATGGGCAGGTACTCAAGATTAGTCGTGGAGGTCCGAGGTTATTTATGTGAAGTCTTTATGTTGCTTTATGGCAAGTCGAGTTGGTGTCCATTTCTCTGATACGTAGCACTCGGGGGGATTAGTCGTTATTATATGATTATTGTATTCCATGATGACATTTGTGTTAAGTTGAATTGAAAGGTGTTTATAAGTTTAAGTTGTAAGTGGTGAATGAAGTTTTGTTCCGAGTGCAATGTATCTTTATTAAATGCAATATAAGTATGTTTGTTTGGTTAAGTCGAATTGTGACATCCCATTGTTTGATGAATAATTTTAAATGCACTCTGATTTTCGCTTATAATTGCGGGGTAGATTTGGGGTGTTACAGAATGGACAAAAGGAAGTCAAACAACAGGTATACCTTCGACGAGAGAATGCATGTGAACCATGATTCCTCCTTCAATCCAACTGCAGAAGCCCCAAAAGGGGAGTGGGTTAGGCCTGCACATAGATGGGACCAAGACCAGACGAAGTGGAAAAACTTTGAGGTTGGAAGGGGATCCTCTATTGAGCACAGGAGGGAGTTTCAAGTAAAAAAGTAACAAACATATGGCTCTTGCTACTACAAGGGAAAGAACCCCATGACCAAATCCCAGTGGTGAAGAGAGCAAAGAAGGCGAAAGGCTGAAAGGGAAGCCAAAGAAAGAGTGGTTGCTGAGTCGAGTAGCAATGTGCTAGTGGGAAATGGGAAGGGTGTGGAGAAAGAGAATGAAAGGATGCGAAGGCTTTTCGACGAGGAGAATTTTGAAGACAAAGTCGAAGAGGCAGATAATAAAGATGACCTGCTGATGGATAACTTTAATACTGGGTCAGAGACGTCTTTGGATATCACATGCAATGTGGTATCAATTCTACCCTGAGAATATGATCAGATCACAGAGGTCGAAGAACCTGAGGAAAACATAGATGCAGAAATGGCAAGGCACAAGCCGGTATGCTATTATGTCATGAACAATGGTTGTGTCGAAGATTAGAATGCCTTCTTCGAAAGGCCGGATGCGGCCCTGAAAGGCCATCTAAAACCTCTTTTCATAAGGGGAAAGTGGAAACTATGCCCATTAACAAAATATTGGTTGATGGAGGAGAAACTGTAAATTTAATGTCGTATACCGTATTGAAGAAGTTGGGGGAAATCATACCTCGACACAAAACCTCATAACATGGTTTCATCCAACTATGAGGGAAAGGTGGGGACGACTATGGGGGTAATCCAAGTTGACTTGACAATTGGCACTATCACTACATCGACCATGTTCATGGTGGTCGAGTCGAAGGCTAATTACAATTTACTACTGGGCCATGAGTGGATACATGGCATAGGGGAGGTACCATCCTCAATGCAGCAGAGGATAACCATTTGGCGCAAAGACGACTTCATGGAGAATATTGAAGTCGACCAGAGCTACTTCATGGCCAAAGTAAATCATGTCGAAAGACACCATTTTGATAGGAACTTGGCAAACACCGCGCCTTGCGAACCTGCCAACTATGCATTCTCCCACGAGGACAATGTATATTGTTCCCTCTATCTACACCCCACCTGAAGTTTCCAATGGGATAAAAGATTTGTGGGAATTTAAGATTTAGGAATCGGGGGAACTGAAGACATCCAACCAACTTGTTAGGGGAGTGAATTCGATGATAATGTCTGAGTCCCGGACATGGAAAAATATTTCGGCCTACATAGTCGAAAACAAGTTAAAAGCCGCCTTAGAGGCCGAAGTAAAATACATGGCTGTCGAAGCCAAACATAACGAAGGACAGTTGAGTGGTCCTGGT
This sequence comes from Vicia villosa, assembly GCF_029867415.1. Classification (NCBI taxonomy): domain Eukaryota; kingdom Viridiplantae; phylum Streptophyta; class Magnoliopsida; order Fabales; family Fabaceae; genus Vicia; species Vicia villosa. Next base: position 414,589 of record NW_026705600.1, read on the forward strand.
AAGGACTTTGGTTCTTAACCGCCTGACAAGGTTCTAGATGAGTATAAAAAAATGGCAGTCTTAGGGTTTGTATATACTTTAGGAATTTAAAAACTGCGACCCTAAAAGATGAGTATCCAATGCCTGTGGCGGAAATGTTAATGGATTATGCTGTAGGACATGATTACCTGAGTATGCTCGACGGATATTTCGGTTATAACCAAATCTTCATTGCTGAAGAAGATGTCCCGAAAACACCATTTTGATGCACAGGGGCATTAGGCACATACGAATGGGTAGTGATGCCTTTTGGCCTAAAGAACGTCGGGGCAACTTACTAGAGGGCAATGAATTCGATTTTTCATGATTTTATCAAAACATTTATGTAGATTGATATTGATGATATCATTGTTAAGTCTGTTTCAGGGAAAATCCATGTAGGCCATCTGCGAAAATCATTCGAAAAAATGAGGAAATATGGTCTAAAAATGAATCCTCTTAAGTGCGCTTTTTGTGTGCAGGTTGGAGATTTTCTAGGCTTCGTGGTCCATAAAATCAACAAAAGCACCATCAACAAATAAGGAATTGCAGTCGCTAGTAGGTAAAATCAACTTCTTAAGGAGGTTTATTTCGAACATAAGTGGCAAAAATCAAGCCTTCTCACCACTACTTCGACTAAAGAAAGAAGGTTTCGACTGGGGGCAAGCTCAGCAAGAATCTTTCGACAAGATCAAGCATTATCTTGTTCATCCTCCAGTACTTTCTCCTCCTTGTAGAAATATGAGTATTAAATTATACATATATGCTTCTGATGTAACCTTAGGGAGCATGTTGGCTCAGGAGGATGAAAATGGTGTCGAAAGGGCCATTTACTACCTTAGTCAAGTCTTAATTGATGCAGAGACTAAATATAGTTCGATTGAGAAATTGTTTCTGTGTCTATATTTTTTATGTACAAAGTTGAAGCACTATATAAAGCCAGTTTATGTCTCTTCTCATTTCGACGTTATTAAGTATATGTTATCCAAACCTATATTACATAATCAAATTGGTAAATGGGCATTGGCATTAACTGATATTCATTAACGTACACACCTTTAAAGGCAATAAAAGGGCAGAGAGTGGCAGAAATTATAATCGATCACTCCATAAACAAAAGCCCTTTAAATTATCTCGAACTCGAGCCTTGGAAGTTGTACTTCGATGGCTCTAGCCATAAAAATTGAACAGGCGTCGGAGTCCTGATTATTTCTCCTGATAAAATTCCAACAAAATTTAAGTATAAGGTCGAAGGCCTTTGCTCAAATAATGAGGCTTTGATCACTGGTCTTAAAATCTTGTTGGAATTAGGGGCAACTCGAGTCGAAATAATGGGTAACTCTGATTTAGTAACAAAACAAATCACAAAAGAATACAAATGTGTTAAAGAAAATCTCATTATGTATTTTGTGATAGCTAATAGGCTCTTGCGAAGGTTCGAAGTGGTAAGTATTCGACATATACCTCTGATCGAGAATCAGGAAGCGAACGGTTTGGCTCAAATTGCTTTAGGGTATAAAATTTCGAAAGAAAAGCTCCAAGATGTTATAGAAGTTCGAGGAAGAGTCATTTCAACCAAGATGCTCCCATCTAATCTGGAAACCACAAAGCTAGGGTACGTTGACGAAGAAATTTTTGAAATTTTAGCAATAGACAGTTTAACAGACGAAGATTGGACAAGACCTATAGTAGAATATATGAAGAATCCAACATCTTCCGTCGAACATAAAATCAAGTACCGTGCTTTGAGTTATATTTTAATGGGTAATGAGTTATTCAAAAAGACCCCTGACGGAGTCCTACTCAAATGTCTTAGCGAATCTATTGCATATATAACCCTTTCTAGTGTCCATAGTGGGGTATGTGGGGCACATCAAGTAGGTCAAAAGATGAAGTGGTTACTACTTTTACAAGGGTTATATTGACCTACAATGCTTAAGGATTGCATAGAATTCACTAAAGGGTGTTAAGAGTGCCAAATTCATGCAGGAATACAACATGTCCCTGCGAGAAAATTACATTCCATAGTAAGACCATGGCCATTCAGAGGGTGGGCATTGGATATAATTGGAGAAATTTGACCTGCTTGGTCGAAAGGGAAAAAGTATACCTTAGTAGGTATTGACTATTTCATCAAATGGGTCGAAGTGATATCACTGTAATTGAATTCATCCATAAACACATCATTTATAAATTTTGAATCCCAAAGACCATCACGACCGACCAAGGGTCAGTTTTTACATGTCGAAAGGTACAGAATTTTACGAGTGAGACGAGATTCAAGTTATTAACATCTTCACCTTATTATGCCCAGGCAAATGGCCAAGTCGAAGCAGCGAATAAGGTGGTAATTGGTCTGATTAAAAAACACGTAGGAAAGAAGCCAAAGAACTGGCACAAAACATTAGACCAGGTCTTGCGGGCATGTCGAACATCCCCCAAAAAATCCACAAATACCACACCATTCTAATTGACATACTGGCATGATGCATTATTGCCAGTCGAAATCTATCTACACTCAACAAGGATTCAAAAACAACATGAAATTCCATTTGAGAATTATTGTAATATGATATTGGACGAATTAATTGATTTAGATGAAGAAAGATTGAGTTCCTTAGAATTATTGAGAAGGCAAAAAAAAGGGTAGAAAAAGCTTATAACAAGAAAGTTAAAATAAAGTCATTTTCGACAAATGACCTGGTTTGGAAAGTCATTTTGCCTATGGATTGAAAAGATAGGTCTCTGGGTAAATGGTCCCTTAAATGGGAAGGTCCATTCCTGATTATCCAAGTTTTTTCCAACGGTGAATATGAAATCGAAGAGTTAAATGAAGACAAGCGAAACTTAAGAGTGAATGGTAAGTATTTGAAAACATATAGACCAACACATCAAGAGATTAAAATACTACATGAATAATATTCATAACTTAATTGAAGCTAATATGAGCAATTAAGCAATATTAATTTTTTTCCAAAATGGCTTAAGTCATCATTACAATACAAAAAGGCCTCGAAGGGCCACAATTCAGTACAAATAAACAGGAGTACAAAAAATTCAAATTCAAATTCATAAAGGAAGAGAATCCTTTATCTTGTCATATTTCGATCTCTTCAACATAAGACATTTTTCGCACAAGGCCTTGAAGGAGGTAAGCTTGTCAACTTCTTTGCCTAAGGCTTGAGCCTTTTTGACATGTTGCATTCCCACTTCAACTTCCTTGCTCAAAGCAGTTTGATCGAATTGTTGAAGCTTCGCCTTGCGCTTCTTGGATTTCGAGATTTTTCTATGGAGCTCTTGGATTTGTAACTCCCAGGACAAGATGTTTTGATCACAGTTTTCGATCTCTTTCTTGCTTGCTTCACTGCCTTTCTCCGACTCTTTCACTTTTACGTTGGATTCAGTGGCTGCGTCCCATTCGTTGATTTGAGATTCTGATTTGGAGAGGATGGTAGTCGAGATGTCCCTAACCCGGTTGGTGTCAGCAATGATATGCTCAATCATCAGCCCCAGTTCGATGATTACCTCAGAAACATCGGAAGGAAAGTCCATCTCTTCTACTTGATTTAACAAATCCTTAAGGGTAAAGCTAGCAGAGACGTCCCTTTCTAGCAGAAAGAAAATATCAATGTCAAAAGCTTTGGTTTTAATTATCTGCAAGAGAGCATCAGCAGGATGATTAGAGGCTTTATCATCCGACATAGTCGAAAGGCTGGCACTCTTTTCAGAATATCTTTCTCTGGCATTGATGATTGCTTTCAGGTACTCGAGAGGCTTGGTTTGCTTTAAGTTTTCCAATTCCATGAAGATAGTTATGCGAAAGTGCCAGTTGAAGTTGTTTTACCCTCAAGGGCATTTCCAGTTTCGGTCGGATCAGGTGTAGGCTGTTGAGCCGAATCTTTTTTCCCTTTGTTACTATCATCATGTTCATCTTGTTAATCATCGTCGAGATCATCCATGGTGATGTATCTGTGGTAGTTGAAAAGATTGGCTCCATCCCCTTCTTCTTCTTCTCCAGCTTCTTCTTCGAGGTCAGGCTCGTCATTTTTAGGTTCGTCAACCATAGGAGAACCTTCTTAAGAAGAGTTATCGGCAACTTTCATCCCTGTATCTTATGGATGAGGGTTTTCGATTTGGTTTGTTGATCCCAGCCATGGAACCTTTGTCGGAGCTTTTTGGGGATGAAGTTGGTTGATTGGTGACGACGTCAGTTGGAGATATTGGTTTGTTCGATAACAGTTTCTTTCGAAACTTCTACTACACCCTGAAAATAATATCGAAATCAATGTAATACTTGTCAGTAAAAAAGGAAAGAATTCTCTCACATGGATGAAAAAAGCATTTACCTTTGGGTCTTTGACCTCAGGACTCGAATTCCTGCTCTCAGTTGGTTCGATCACTTGTAGTGGTTGGGATGGGATTCAATGTGAATGACTATTGGAGAAGGAGTTTTCTTCACCTTAATTTTGGTGATCTTTGAAGTTGACTGAATAGGAGCCTCAATAGTTTTATGTGGCCTTTTGGTCCTCTTCGAAGGATTTATTGTATCTGCCGAGAGGTCACTGTCGGAATCTGATTCGATGACTTGTACCTGCCTCTTTTTCTTGGGAGTAGGAGGTTTTTTGGAAGACTAAAAGAAGTCAAACTGTTAAAAGAAGTAACACAAGAAGACGGAAAAGAGGAGTGTATTAGTTAAAACATATCTTCGTCGCAATAGGCTTTTCGACTTCTTCAGCGTTCGCCTCAGTAGAAACTTTAGCAGAAAAAGTCATCTTTAGAACCCTTGTAGCTGCAAAAGAAAAATAAGAACTAACATGGAAATAAAAATAGAAATTTGAAAGGAAAAGAGTTGAGTTGGAGGACTTTCCAGTCAACACCTTTAAGTATCAGAGAAAGCACGCAAACATGTTTTAGGCCAATATAAAAGTGACCTTTGAAACTGTCTAAGGGCTTAGTTGGAACCACCCGTTTGGCACATTTTTTCGAATCTTCACGAAGCTTTTTCATAAAATCCCCACAGATGAGCCAGTCTGGAAACAAAGGGCTGAGAGCCACGCCGAAATCAGCAGTTGGTAGTCGAGGGAACTTTGGAGGATACATGTTAAAAGCTAGTTCGTAATGTAGCTTAGGTCTAACGTTCAAAGGTAGCTTTAATGCATCAACCTTTTTGGAAAAAAATTTCTTTAAAGTACAGCGGCTTCGCGAATAGTTCGACCCAAGTCATTAGGCCTATAAGTAGTTCCAAAGTATTTCTGGAATGCTTGAATCTCCTTGATATGGGTCGAAGTACGTTTCTTGACTTTATTCTACACAAAGGAAAAGGATTTTTCAGATGCTTATTAAATCCTTCGACATCTTGAAATTCTTCAGAATAGTAGTTGTGCCACCAGTCATCGAACTCCTGGGTGGAAAGGAAGCATGGTTGGTAAGTTACAGGAACCAACTTGGTTCGACCATAGTATCTTGATAAGATATTACTACTTTGCTCCTCCGAATGATTCATGCTCCAGAGGAGGAGACTACCTTTTTGTCGAAGAGGGGTTTTGGTAGGATTTGGATAAGACCAAATTGTCGAGCGACAAGATTTGGTTGACAACTTAACAAGACTATGTTGCTCTTCAATGGACGAAGCCTCAGGGGTATCACTCTTGGGGAGAAAAATGATTCCCAGATATCGAAGGATTCTGCTGCTTTCTCCTTCTTGGGGGCAGGGAATTGTCTCGTGACCATTCATGTCCAATCTTTTTTACTGCAAATGGAGCCATAGAAGGGGTAAAACTATGACGCTTCACGAAGACCATCATGAAGTTGGTGAATATTTCTTGAAGGTCTCGTCCTTCTTCGACGGGAGTCAATTGAGCTAGACGAACCCATTACACTCTTCTATTCTTTATCTCTTCAGATTCAGCATCGATGGGACTGAGGTAAGGTAAGGAGGCTTCGAAAGTAGTATTCAACCAGGTGAGAAAATGGGTATTTATAGGTGCTCAATTGGAACCGTTTCATCAAGTAGTGGGAGAGAGAGAGAGACCACTGAGTAGGACGTGTGTCACGCTTTTGATTCACCAAAGGATAGTAACAGTTATTGAGCTACCCACGATCTCCTAGTTCCTAGGAGTATCATGATTGCAGAAGGTCTGCACGCAAGGTCTGAAAATACTTTTTGGAGCGGTTAATTCGAATTAGTATATATAGGAGTCTTAGCGTTTAGATTCGGGGTGTTTATTTTGTACAAAATCTTAATAAGTTACTCAAAGTACATGTGTGTGAGAAACGAGTCAATATGAGAATGTACGTATAAAAACACCATTTTAACATTCCTTTTTTACAAGTTTTATTCAATTTTCTCATTTCTAGAATTTTATATTATTGTAATTTACATTATTGCAATTTACCTTTCAATTTCTTTTACATTGTTTATTTTACAAGTTACAATGTTATCTTAAACGAAGTCTGCATAGGTTAGACGAGTTCCAAAATAAGAACTTAATTCATGTCGAATTGTTCTTTCTTTTCTATGAGAATAATTGAAATATAAGAGCACATGTCCTAGGATCAATCTAGTTGATCTTATGAGTAACCAAAAGCTTTTAACTTTTGGAAGACTAGCGCTAGTTTACCAATTTTCCAGATAAACAGTGACATATAGGCGTCACCCCTCCTGATGGATGTCATTCTACCACCCTTGTTAGGCCCTTTACAAATATATCACTACAACTCCTTATGTGTGTCAAGCATTATATTAGATAAGAGCTATAAATAAAATAACTTTGATGTTACAACGTTCAATAAAATATTTGACATATTGTTGAAATATAAACATTTAAAATTATCGAAACATAATAGATTGAAATTTTGAAAAGATCAATATGTTGTATATGGTGAATATCTTGAGTTCCGTTGCTTAATTAATAAAATTTGTTATGTGATCCTCCAAAATAAAGTGTTATGTATCTTATTGTTGTCGTGTTATATTGAAATGTGACATCTCATGTTTGTTAGAAAAATTTTGAAACTCTGATTTTATTATAAATGTCGGGTAGAAAATTAGTGGTATCAGAGAAGGTCGGTCCGGCCGGCCAAGTTGTCTAATGTTGTTTATCTCTTAGTGCACGACAAGTGTGGGTACACTGTCGGTACTTGTTTGTTTTGTTTACAGGAGTTGTCGTTGATAAGTGGGGGAGAAGCTTTGTTTCTCGGATATGTTTCAGTTGCAAGTTTGCGAAGAGAATTGTTGTCTTGGTGTTTCGGAAATTGAATTTCGGCAAAAGGATGCCTCTCTCGAGTTATACGGAATTTGGGAGCATGGGATATGTTAAGAGTTGTTTGGAATATGTTTAAGTAGAAGAAAAATGAGTTTCAGAGTAAAGTTTCCGTAAGGGAATCGCAGGAAAATTCAGAATTATTGTGGAACTTCAAAAATTCATAACTTGAGTTCCGGACGTCGGATTTGAGTCCGGTCTGAAGTATTGGAAAGCTAACGAGATGAAATTTATTTTAAAAATTTTTTCATATGTTGTAGCAGGCTTATTTGTCAAGGGATGCTGTTGGGAGAAGCTGCAGTTTGTTGTTAAGTTTGCCATTGGAATTAGACTTGTATTTTTTTTTTAAAGCAGATGTTTTAAGTTGGAAAGTTATTGGATGATGATGTTGTAGGTGACTTGAGTACAAGTTCTAAAAGAGTGCTATTATAGTTGGTAATGATGGTTTATACTCCATTATGGTTGTCGGTTGTCTATTGACAAATTGAGGAACTCATCGCCCTTAATCTCTTGTTGATATTAGACGAGATCGTGTTGGATGTTATAAATTTGTCTTGCTATATTAATGGTGTATAAAGGAAATGATGTTATGTTGCAAAGGTGTTGAAGAATAGCATGTGTGAATTGGATATTAAATTATATTGAGCTGTTATTATGTTAGTAAATTTGTGGTTGAAGTCTTGCTAAGTTCGAAGTTTAAGGATCAGAAAGTTGGATACGAGGTTCGCGTTAAGGATGGTAGTATCGAACAGATTTTCGAGGTCGAAAATATTATAAGTGGGGGAGACTTGTAACGCCATGATAATTTAATTAAATTATTGCGGAATTTAATTATTAAAGGTGTCGAAGTTGGGAATTTTTGGCTTATTACTAAGAAGTATTATTTAAATTGATGGATTGATGAAGTTGTAGAAAATACTATTGTAAATAATATTATTTAATTATATGAGAGTAATTAAGTGGACTTAGTTGGTCGTGTCGGAAAAAGTAAAAGTGGGAGTATGCAAATATTAGGCCCAACAAGAGCATTATTATTATTATTATTTGGATTAAGTTGAATAAAAAGAAATATCAGTTTTTGGTTGTCAGTAAACAAAGGAAAGGTTTTGAAGGAAGAAAAATAAGGATTGGGAGGAGAAAAAGAGATCGTGGAAAAATTGTTGCGAAGAAAAAGGGAAAATAGGCAAAGAACAAAGATTCGACCGGTGGAATAGAGCGATCTTCAATCCAAGGTAAGGGTGGGGTTCTTGCCCTATAACCGGGTATATGATGAATAGTATGTGGGATTGGGTTGTTGAAATTATTGTCGTCTGTGACTGTGTTGTTGTTGTGATGTGGTAAAATTGATATGGAAAATTGATCCTGTTAATGTTAATTTAATTGGTAAATTTGGTGAGTAATAGGCTATTAAATTAGTAGTGTAATTGAGAAATATTTTGGGGATATATGGCAGATAATTAAAGGTATTTGACCCTTTTGAAATGATTTTATTATTACTTGAGTCAGACCATTAACCAATTAATTTCATAAGAACTGTCAGTAGAGTAAATTAATAGTTGAATATATGCTAGATGAATTAATTATATTATGTTGAAAAGTTGTTATTATAATTTGTTGATTAGTGTTATTATAATATTTTGAAAATTTGTTATTAATAATTGTTGATGAGTTGCAGCTATATTATGTTGAAAAGTTGTTATTATAATTTGTTGATGAGTATTATTATAATATGTTGAAAAGTTGTTATTATAAATTGTTGATGAGTTGCTGCTATATTATGTTGAAAAGTTGTTATTATAATTGTTGATGAGTTGCTGTTATAATAAATTGAAAAGTTGTTATTACAATTTGTTGATAAATTGCCGTTATAATATGTTGAAAAGTTGCTATTATAATTTGTGGATGAGTAGACCGTTAAATATATTTCGGTAAATGATTAGGTTGTTTGTTGTTGATTAATATTGTTGTAATACGTGGTTGTTGATGTATGTTGTTGTTGTTGTTGACATGTTGATATAAGTTATAGGCCTTTGGCCAACTTTGAAATGTGATGAGTGCCTTTATTTATTGGCACAACATTGAAGAAGTTGTTGAGTTGTTACTACGTTGTTGATATTGATGTTGAAATTGTTGTGGATTTGATTTGATGTGTATTTAAGTTTTGTAGATGATTTCCCTTGTTGATGCATTCATAACATGTCATTATTATGTTGGCCTGAAATTATGGCACCCATGTTGGCCTGAAATAATGGCACCCACATTGGCCTGGATTGGCAAATTAGCGACGAAGGCTTATGCCTTGATGCCTCTATTAATTGACAAGATTTTTACGTTGGGAGTTCAGCTCCTATGGTACCACATGCATAAGCATTGCATAGAGTCACATGGTTGAATTGTGTTATTTTAATGAGTTGTTGTTATATTTGGTTGATATTTTTTAGTTGAAAAGTGTTGCCCTAAAATGTTGTGAGGCGTGGTTTTATGCCTTGATGAGTTGTCTTTCCTTGTGTTGTATTTGAATTGATGTGTATATATTTTGGTGAGTTGTTATTATAACATGTTGATGATTATGTGGTTAAATGTGTAGCTCTAAAATGTTTGTGAGGCGTGATTTTATATAATTCGATCTAATATATTATATATCATCAACCTGTTTATATGGTTTGAGAATCTCACCCCTTCTGTTGTAATGTTGCCCTCTGTTGGTAACGGCAGGTGGATCAAGAATAAAGACTTAGTTGTTGTTAGTCCAAGTTGGTTCAGTCGCTCTGATACATAACACTCGGGGGATACTTAGTTGTTTATGTTGCTCGTTCCTTGTTGACTTGTTTATGATAATTAAAGATTGAAATTAATAAGTACAATGATGTTTAAGATGTTGTTATTAAACGAAGATCAATATGTTGTATATGGTGAATATCTTGAGTTCCGTTGCTTAATTAATAAAAGTTGTTATGTGATCCTCCAAAATAAAGTGTTATGTATCTGATTGTTTTCGTGTTATGTTGGAATGTGACATCTCATGTTTGTTGGAAAAATTTTGAAACTCTCATTTTATTAGAAATGTCGGGTAGAAAATGAGGTGTTACATTAGTTGTATCAGAGCAGGTCGGTCCGTCCAGCCAAGTTGTCTAATGTTGTTTATCCCTTAGTGCACGGCAAGTGTGGGTACACTGTCGGTACTTGTTTGTTTTGTTTACAGGAGTTGTCGAAGATAAGTGGGGGAGAAGCTTTGCTTCTCGGATATGTTTCAGTTGCAAGATTTGTTCTGATCAATATTCTTAGTTTTGATGATAACAAGGATATGAATTTTGTGTGAGATAATGTGGTACTCTAATACATTGCAATTTCCCTTTCAGGAAATATATAAAGAGTATGCACAAATCAGCGCTCAGAAGCTTTGTCTCAGAAGGTTCAGCATGCAACATCAGAACATGGTCTGGCAAGACATCAGAAGATGGTCAAGGCAGAATCAGAACATGGGTCTATGGAAGCATCAGAAGAACTTGAGATCAGAAGCAGAAGCACTGGAGTTCTCATGGTATCACGCTCAAAAGCACTTCAAGGTCAGAAGACAAGAAGATGCTATGCACCAAGCTGTTTGACTCTGATGATATTCAAATATTTTATTCACAAACATCAGATCAGAAGAAAGTACAGGTGGCAGGCTACGCTGACTGACAAAAGGAACGTTGGAAGCTATTAAAGGCAACGTCAGTAGACACAGCGTGAACAAGGCTCGAGGTAGTTGACAAAAGCGTAAAACATTAAATGCAATGCTGTACGGAATACGCAAAGCATTAAATGCTCCCAACGGTCATCTTCTCAAACGCCTATATAAATGAAGTTCTGATAAGAAGCAAGGTTACCAATCCTGAATAAACTTATTCTGAAAAACTTGCTGAAACGCTGTTCAAATCAAGCTCAGAAACTTCATCTTCATCAAAGCTCACTACATTGCTGTTGTAATATATTAGTGAGATTAAGCTTAAACGTTAAGAGAAATATCACTGTTGTGATTATAGCTTTTCAGAAGCATTGTAATACTCTTAGAATTGATTACATTAATTTGTAAGTAACTAGAGTGATCAAGTGTTGATCAGGATACTCTAGGAAGTCTTAGCTTGTGTCTAAGCAGTTGTAATTAGAGTGATCACGTGGTGGTCAGGATACTCTAAGAAAGTCTTAGCTTGTGTCTAAGCATTTGTTCCTGGAGTGATCAGGTTGTGATCAGGATACTCTAGAAGACTTAGTTGCGGACTAAGTGGAAAACCATTGTAATCTGTTGCGATTAGTGGATTAAATCCTCAGGTGAGGTAAATCACTCCGTGGGGGTGGACTGGAGTAGTTTAGTTAACAACGAACCAGGATAAAAATAAATGTGCAAATTGTTTTTATCGTTCAAGTTTTTAGACTACACTTATTCAAACCCCCCCCCCCCTTTCTAAGTGTTTTTCTATCCTTCAATTGGCATCAGAGCGCTGGTTCTAAGGTGCAAGCACTTAACCGTGTTTAGAAAAGATTCAGGAAGAGAAAAACGCTTCAGTAAAAGATGGCTGGTGAAGTTCAAACAAATCCAACTGCATCTACATATGGCTCTGCTAAGCAATACAACGGTAACAATGGTTATACTAGACCACCAGTATTTGATGGTAAAAACTTTGAATACTGGAAAGATAAACTGGAAAGTTACTTTCTTGGTCTAGATGGTGAACTATGGGATCTTCTGTTGGATGGTTACAAACATCCTGTTAAAGCTACTGGTGTAAGGCTCACAAGAAGCGAAATGACTGATGATCAAAAGAAAGAATTCAAAAATCATCACAAATGCAGGACTGTTTTGCTAAATGCTATCTCTCATGCTGAGTATGAGAAGATATCTAACAGGGAAACGGCCCATGATATATATGAGTCATTAAAAATGACCCATGAGGGAAATGCTCAAGTCAAGGAAACTAAAGCTCTTGCTCTAATCCAGAAATATGAAGCCTTCAAGATGGAGGATGATGAAGATATTGAGAAGATGTTCTCAAGATTTCAAACTCTAACTGCTGGATTGAGAGTTCTGGATAAAGGCTACACCAAGGCTGATCATGTAAAGAAGATTATCAGAAGCTTACCCAGAAGATGGGGTCCAATGGTGACTGCATTCAAGATTGCCAAGAATCTGAATGAAGTTTCTTTGTAAGAGCTTATCAGTGCCTTGAGAAGCCATGAAATAGAGCTGGATGCAAACAAGCCTCAGAAGAAAGGTAAGTCTATTGCATTAAAATCTAATGTTAAAAAATGCACTAACGCTTTTCAGGCTAGAGAAGAAGATCCTGAAGAATCAGAATCTGAAGAAGAAGATGAACTGTCCATGATCTCCAGAAAGGTAAACCAACTCTGGAAGAGCAAGCAAAGGAAGTTCAGAGGCTTCAGAAGCTCAAAGAGATTTGAACGAGGAGAATCTTCTGGTGACAGAAGATCTGACAAGAAGAAGGTTGTCTGCTATGAGTGCAATGAGCCTGGACATTACAAGAACGAGTGTCCAAAACTTCAGAAGGAGAATCCCAAGAAGAAGTTTCATAAGAAGAAAGGTCTTATGGCAACATGGGATGATTCTGAATCAGAATCGGAATCAGACTCTGAAGGAGAGCAAGCCAACTTTGCGCTGATGGCTACAGAAGATGATGGATCAGAATCTACATCAGAATCAGATTCTGAAGAGGTATTTTCTGAACTATCTAGAGAAGAGTTAGTTTCCAGTTTAACAGAACTTCTGGAACTCAAGGCTCATCTTAGTATCAAATACAAAAAGCTGAAGAAGCAGTTTGAATTTGAAACTAAGAAGCTGGAAGTGGAAAATTCTGAACTGAAGGAAAAAGTTTTAAATCTATCCAAAGATAGTGGATCTCCTTCTGAAACAGAAAAATCCATTCCTAGCATGAATCATATTCTGAAAGAATATGACTCGAGCTTCAGAAAGTTTTTATCTAGAAGTATTGGCAGAAGTCATCTTGCTTCTATGATATATGGTGTTTCTGGAAACAGAAGGTTTGGTTTTGGCTATGAGGGTGATACCTCACATAAATTTGAACCTATTGATGATCTGAAGATCACATACAAGCCATTGTATGATCAGTTCAAATATGGCCATGCACATGATATTAGGCTCACTTCACATGCACAGAAGTTTAACACTGTTCACACCAAGAAGCTTGTGACACATCCTAAGAAATATCATGCTGACAAACCTAAAGAATATCATGATGTTCCTCCTGTTAAATATTTTGCTAAACCCAAGTTCAATCAGAACTTGAGGAGAACTAACAAGAAAGGACCCAAGAAATTGTGGGTACCTAAGGAGAAGATAATTTTTGTTGCAGATATCCTTGGCAGCAAAGAGGACAAAAAGCAAAAGTCATGGTACCTGGACTCTGGGTGCTCGCGACACATGACGGGAAGAAGGTCTACATTCCAAGACCTGGTGCTTAAACCAGGTGGAGAAGTCAAGTTTGGAGGAGATCAGAAGGGAAAAATCATTGGCTCTGGAACCATAAGTCTTGGTAACTCTCCTTCCATAACTAATGTACTTCTTGTAGAAGGATTAATGCATAACTTATTGTCCATAAGTCAATTAAGTGACAATGGTTATGACATAATCTTTAATCAAAAGTCTTGCAAGGCTGTAAGTCAGAAGGATGGCTCAATCCTATTTACAGGCAAGAGGAAGAACAACATTTATAAGATTGATCTTTCTGATCTTGAGAAGCAGAAGGTAACTTGTCTTATGTCTGTTTCTGAAGAGAAATGGGTCTGGCACAGAAGATTAGGTCATGCTAGTTTGAGAAAGATTTCTCAGATTAATAAACTAAATCTGGTCAGAGGACTCCCAAATTTGAAATTCAAATCAGATGCTCTTTGTGAAGCATGTCAGAAGGGCAAGTTCTCCAGACCTGCATTCAAGTCTAAGAATGTTGTTTCTACCTCAAGGCCGTTAGAACTCTTGCACATTGATCTGTTTGGCCCAGTCAAAACAACATCTGTCAGAGGGAAGAAATATGGATTAGTCATCGTTGATGATTATAGCCGCTGGACATGGGTAAAGTTCTTGAAACACAAGGATGAGTCTCATTCAGTGTTCTTTGAATTCTGCACTCAGATCCAATCTGAGAAAGAGTGTAAAATCCTAAAGGTTAGAAGTGATCATGGTGGTGAATTTGAGAACAAATTCTTTGAGGAGTTCTTCAAAGAAAATTGTATTGCCCATGATTTCTCTTGTCCTAGAACTCCACAACAAAATGGAGTTGTAGAACGAAAGAATAGGACTCTACAAGAAATGGCCAGAACCATGATCAATGAAACCAATATGGCTAAGCATTTCTGGGCAGAAGAAATAAACACTGCGTGTTATATTCAGAATAGAATCTCTATCAGACCTATTCTAAATAAGACTCCTTATGAATTGTGGAAGAACAGAAACCCCAACATTTCATATTTCCATCCTTTTGGATGTGTATGTTTTATTCTGAATACTAAAGATCATCTTGGTAAGTTTGATTCCAAAGCACAAAAGTGTTTCCTTCTTGGATATTCTGAATGCTCTAAAGGCTACAGAGTATACAATACTGAAACATTGATTGTAGAAGAATCAATCAATATCAGGTTTGATGATAAGCTTGGTTTTGAAAAACCAAAGTAGTTTGAGAATTTTGCAGATTGTGATATTGATATATCAGAAGCAGTAGAACCAAGAAGCAAAGCTGCAGAAGCTGGCAGTCTCAGAAGCAATGGATCAGAAGATCAAGTTGCTGCATCTTTAGAGAATCTGAGAATTTCTGAAGAACCAACTATCAGAAGATCACCTAGACTTGCTTCAGCTCATTCAGAAGATGTGATCCTTGGAAAGAAAGATGATCCCATCAGAACAAGGGCATTCCTTAAGAACAATGCAGAATGTCAATTAGGTCTTGTTTCTTTGATCGAGCCAACTTCTGTTGATTAAGCTCTAGAAGATCCAGACTGGATAATTGCCATGCAAGAAGAACTCAATCAGTTTACAAGGAATGATGTATGGGACTTGGTTCCTAGACCAAAAGGATTTAACATCATCGGCACTAAGTGGGTGTTCAGAAACAAGCTAAGCGAGAAGGGAGAAGTGGTAAGAAACAAAGTCAGACTGGTGGCTCAGGGTTATAGTCAGCAAGAAGGGATTGATTATACAGAAACCTTTGCACCAGTGGCCAGGTTAGAATCTATTCGTCTATTAATTTCTTTTGCCACTCAACACAACATAACTCTTTATCAGATGGATGTTAAGAGTGCCTTCTTAAATGGTTACATAGATGAAGAAGTTTATGTCCATTAACCTCCTGGTTTTGAAGACTCCATGTCTCCAAATCATGTTTTTAAATTAAAGAAATCATTATACGGATTGAAACAAGCTCCTAGAGCTTGGTACGAACGTTTGAGTTCTTTCCTTCTGGAAAATGGTTTCACTAGAGGAAAAGTGGACACTACACTCTTCTGTAAAACATTTAAAAAGGATATTTTAATTTGTCAAATTTATGTTGATGATATTATCTTTGGAACATCTAATGCTACACTTGGAAAGGAGTTTGCTGAGTCTATGCAGGCTGAATTTGAAATGAGCATGATGGGAGAACTCAAGTATTTCCTTGGGATTCAAATCAACCAAACTTCTGATGGAACTTATGTTCATCAAACGAAGTATGTGAAAGAACTTCTGAAGAAGTTTAATCTTTCTGAAAGCAAAGAAGCCAAAACTCCTATGCATCCAACATATGTCCTAGGTAAGGATGAGGTAAGTAAGAAGGTAGATCAGAAGTTGTACAGAGGTATGATTGGATCTCTTCTATACCTAACTGCTTTTAGACCTGACATTCTCTTCAGTGTTTGTTTGTGCGCTAGATTCCAATCAGATCCGAGAGAATCTCATTTAACTGCAGTTAAGAGAATTCTGAGGTATCTGAAAGGTACTACTAATGTTGGTTTAGTTTACAGAAGATCCAAAGATTACAACTTAGTAGGATTCTATGATGCTGACTATGCTGGAGATAGAATAGAAAGGAAGAGTACTTTTGGAAGTTGTCAATTTCTTGGAAGTCACCTGATCTCATGGTACAGCAAGAAGCAAGCTACAATTGCCCTCTCAACAACAGAAGCAGAATATGTTGCCGTTGTTGGTTGTAGCACACAAATGCTCTGGATGAGAAGTCAGCTAGAAGATTATCAGATATATGAGAGTAACATTCCTATTTTCTGTGATAATACTTCTGCTATATGTTTATCTAAGAACCCTATCTTACATTCAAAAGCTAAACATATTGAGATTAAACATCATTTCATAAGGGACTATGTTCAGAAGGGTGTTATATCTTTGAACTTTGTGGATACAGACCATCAATGGGCTGATATCTTTACAAAACCCCTTGCTGAAGATAGGTTTAAGTTCATTCTGAAGAATATCGGTATGGATTTATGCCCAGAATGAGAAGATGAGAAGATCTTATGTATGAGTATCTTCTGAAATGAAATTGGATTAGTCTTTTATAAGAAGTTCTGATTGTAATCAATTAGAAGTAGTGATTCTGTTATTACTAACGTTTCATTGTCTAAGTTGACTCAGAATCTCTTTAAAAGTAAAACAGCTGTAACTGGCTATCCAGATGGTAAACACGTGTTCACTATTTCTGGACAAACGTGCGTGCAGTTGAGGGGACGCCTACTTAGGTAACTGTGCTAATCACTTCTTTTGTCATTATTATCTCTCCTCACGTCATGTAACATTAAATGCCATTCATCATTTCTTTTATTGTCCTTTACGTTTTTATATCCGTCAAACGTTTCCCTTCCCTAGAACGTTTCCTTCCCCACATTCCCTCTATTTATTTCTCCATTTCTTTGCATTCTTAAATCAATCTTTGCGCTCTCTCTCTCTTTCTCTCACTTTTCTGAATTTCTTGTTGCATAAACCTTGGTTTATTCATCTTCAACCTAGCATTCACCATGAATCCGTCTTCAAGTTTCTCTCAAGAGGTTTCTCCACTGAAAACTTGCTTCAGTCCTCCATCAGTAATGGAAGTTTTGTGCAAATCTCATGTGGACGCTGATGATTTGGGTGCTTATAGTTTCAACCAAGATGCAAAGGCGAAGGCTCAAGGGTGGTCGATCTATATGAATAGAACGGTTGGAAGGGTTGTCTGGTTCCAGGTTGAGAAACAAATCTCGGGGATCACTGACATTGATTCCAAGACGGATCTCTCAAGATTCCAAGAAGTCTCGAGTATGATCTCTTCTGTGATGCTGTTATCAACATTTATCCAAAGGAAGAAGACTTTCTTGAGATATTGGATGATGTTAAGGATCATGTTCTTGACTTCTATGTTAAGGGAAAGCCCCGTTTGAGACATTAGCTCTCTTCCTGTGAACTGTCTCTCACTTCCTCCTTGAATTCATGCATCTCTCCTACAGTGGAGGTTCTAGTCTGGACAGGCATGCAGAGTTTCAAGCTTTCATGGCTGAACAAACTGAGAAGACCGCAGGGATTCATGATATGTTAGCTAAGATTATGTCTAAGCTAGGGTTGTAGTCCTTAAGTCTTTGTAGTTTTCTTTCCTTGTTGCATCTGTTTTTTTTCTGCATACATCTTTTGTAATCCTGCTTGTTTAAATTAATGGAAAGTTTAATTCTGTTTCTTTCCTTTGTCGTTTTCTACATCTGAATCTTTTATATTCTTTTTGATGTTATGACAAAAAGGGGGAGAAAATATATGATAAATGATCTGATTAATATTATCAGTTACCGGGTAAAAAGGCCCCACATTACTAACAGAACTTGCAAAGTTCTATGCCTTAAGTTGTGTTGTTGCAGGAATCGAAGATTCAAGATCAACATAAGAAGCAATAAGATGAATCAAGTTCTTGGATTCTTGAAGCAAGCTGAGTGCTATGAAGCTTCAGAATCAGAAGCAAGAAGGAAGAATGTTCAGATATTCTGATGATAGAATATGATCTGATTCTGAATGTCTATTTGTTCTGATACATTATATATGGTTTATATGGCTCTGATACATATTATGTGTTCTGAAACATATTTTATGTTCTGATTCATTCATGCTGACTTTTGTCGTTTAGTTTTGTTCTGTAACATTTCAGGATGTAGAGATGCTCTGATGAAGCTCTGGTACATTCAACAATGTTCTGATACATTCTAGCATGAAGTGATGAAAGAAGAAATTCAAGCTCTGAAGCTGTCCCAATGGAAGCAGGAATCAGAAGCTGTGAATACTCTGAAGATCAAAGAAATTCAAGTTCTGAAGCTGTCCGATGGAAGCAAAAGTCAGAAGCTGTGAATGTTCTGAAGATAAAAGAAATTCAAGTTCTGAAGCTGTCCGATGGAAGCAAAAGTCAGAAGCTGTGAATGTTCTGAGGATCTAAAGAAACTCAATGTTCTGAAGCTGTCCTATGGAAGCAGAAATCAGAAGTCGTGAATGTTCTGAAGATCAAGCACTGTGAACGTCTCTACCGTAATAATCAGGGAAGTCTTTTATTTATAAAATTCTTCTAGTATTAATTTCAGGGGGAGATTATTCATCTCAGGGGGAGATTGTCAATCTCAGGGGGAGACATATTCACATGCTTATGCTATAGCTGTGTAAATTGTCTTTAGCCGTCTGCTCTTTCTGATCGCAAATTCATATCATTTATATATGTTTTTGTCATCATCAAAAAGGGGGAGATTGTTAGAACAAGATTTGTTCTGATCAATATTCTTAGTTTTGATGATAACAAGGATATGAATTTTGTGTGAGATAATGTGGTACTCTAATACATTGCAATTTCCCTTTCAGGAAATATATAAAGAGTATGCACAAATCAGCGCTCAGAAGCTTTGTCTCAGAAGGTTCAGCATGCAACATCAGAACATGGTCTGGCAAGACATCAGAAGATGGTCAAGGCAGAATCAGAACATGGGTCTATGGAAGCATCAGAAGAACTTGAGATCAGAAGCAGAAGCACTGGAGTTCTCATGGTATCACGCTCAGAAGCACTTCAAGGTCAGAAGACAAGAAGATGCTATGCACCAAGCTGTTTGACTCTGATGATATTCAAATATTTTATTCACAAACATCAGACCAGAAGAAAGTACAGGTGGCAGGCTACGCTGACTGACAAAAGGAACGTTGGAAGCTATTAAAGGCAACGTCAGTAGACACAGCGTGAACAAGGCTCGAGGTAGTTGACAAAAGCGTAAAACATTAAATGCAATGCTGTACGGAATACGCAAAGCATTAAATGCTCCCAACGGTCATCTTCTCAAACGCCTATATAAATGAAGTTCTGATAAGAAGCAAGGTTACCAATCCTGAATAAACTTATTCTGAAAAACTTGCTGAAACGCTGTTCAAATCAAGCTCAGAAACTTCATCTTCATCAAAGCTCACTACATTGCTGTTGTAATATATTAGTGAGATTAAGCTTAAACGTTAAGAGAAATATCACTGTTGTGATTATAGCTTTTCAGAAGCATTGTAATACTCTTAGAATTGATTACATTAATTTGTAAGTAACTAGAGTGATCAAGTGTTTATCAGGATACTCTAGGAAGTCTTAGCTTGTGTCTAAGCAGTTGTAATTAGAGTGATCACGTGGTGGTCAGGATACTCTAAGAAAGTCTTAGCTTGTGTCTAAGCATTTGTTCCTGGAGTGATCAGGATACTCTAGAAGACTTAGTTGCGGACTAAGTGGAAAACCATTGTAATCTGTTGCGATTAGTGGATTAAATCCTCAGGTGAGGTAAATCACTCCGTGGGGGTGGACTGGAGTAGTTTAGTTAACAACGAACCAGGATAAAAATAACTGTGCAAATTGTTTTTATCGTTCAAGTTTTTAGACTACACTTATTCAAACCCCCCCCCCCCTTTCTAAGTGTTTTTCTATCCTTCAGTTGGATGTTATAAATTTGTATTTCTATATTAATGGTGTATAAAGGAAATGATGTTATGTCGCAAAGGTGTTGAAGAATAGCATGTGTGAATTGGATATTAAATTATATTGAGTTGTTATTATGTCAGTAAATTTGTGGTTGAAGTCTTGCTAAGTTCGAAGTTTGAGGATCAGAAACTTGGATACGAGGTTCGCTTTAAGGATGGTAGTATTGAACATATTTTCGCAGACGAAAATATTATAAGTGGGGGAGAGTTGTAACGCCCTGATAATTTAATTAATTATTTAATTAAATTATTGCAGAATTTAATTATTAAAGGTGTCGAAGTTGGGAATTTTGGCTTATTACTAAGAAGTAATATTTAAATTGATGGATTGATGAAG
Source organism: Vicia villosa (assembly GCF_029867415.1). Classification (NCBI taxonomy): domain Eukaryota; kingdom Viridiplantae; phylum Streptophyta; class Magnoliopsida; order Fabales; family Fabaceae; genus Vicia; species Vicia villosa. The sequence goes on from NW_026705600.1 coordinate 435,203, forward strand.
TTGTAGAAAATAATATTATAAATAATATTATTTAATTATATGAGAGTAATTAAGTGGACTTAGTTGGTCGTGTCGGAAAAAGTAAAAGTGGGAGTATGCAAATATTAGGCCCAACAAGAGCATTATTATTATTATTATTTGGATTAAGTTGAATAAAAAGAAATATCAGTTTTTGGTTGTCAGTAAACAAAGGAAAGGTTTTGAAGGAAGAAAAATAAGGATTGGGAGGAGAAAAAGAGATCGTGGAAAAATTGTTGCGAAGAAAAAGGGAAAATAGGCAAAGAACAAAGATTCGACCGGTGGAATAGAGCGATCTTCAATCCAAGGTAAGGGTGAGGTTCTTGCCCTATAACCGGGTATATGATGAATAGTATGTGGGATTGGGTTGTTGAAATTATTGCCGTTTGTGGCTGTGTTGTTGTTGTGATGCGGTAAAATTGATATGGAAAATTGATCCTGTTATTGTTAATTTAATTGGTAAATTTGGTGAGTAATAGGCTATTAAATTAGTAGTCTAATTGAGAAATATTTTGGGGATATATGGCTGATAATTAAAGGTATTTGACCCTTTTGAAATGATTTTATTATTACTTGAGTCAGACCATTAACCAATTAATTTCATAAGAACTGTTAGTAGAGTAAATTAATAGTTGAATATATGCTAGATGAATTAATTATATTATGTTGAAAAGTTGTTATTATAATTTTTTGATAAGTGTTATTATAATATTTTGAAAATTTGTTATTAATAATTGTTGATGAGTTGCAGCTATATTATGTTGAAAAGTTGATATTATAATTTGTTGATGAGTATTATTATAATATGTTGAAAAGTTGTTATTATAAAGTGTGATGAGTTGCTGCTATATTATGTTGAAAAGTTGTTATTATAATTGTTGATGAGTTGTTGTTATAATATATTGAAAAGTTGTTATTATAATTTGTTGATAAATTGCCGTTATAATAAGTTGAAAAGTTGCTATTATAATTTGTTGATGAGTAGACCGTTAAATATATTTCGGTAAATGATTAGGTTGTTTGTTGTTGATTAATATTGTTGTAATACGTGGTTGTTGAAGTATGTTGTTGTTGTTGTTGTTGTTGACATGTTGATATAAGTTATAGGCCTTTGGCCAACTTTGAAATGTGATGAGTGCCTTTATTTATTGGCACAACATTGAAGAAGTTGTTGAGTTGTTACTACGTTGTTAATATTGATGTTGAAATTGTTGTGGATTTGATTTGATGTGTATTTAAGTTATGTTGGCCTGAAATAATGGCACCCACGTTGGCCTGGATTGGCAAATTAGCGACGAAGGCTTATGCCTTGATGCCTCTATTAATTGACAAGATTTTTACGTTGGGAGTTCAGCTCCTATGGTACCACATGCATAAGCATTGCATAGAGTCACATGGTTGAATTGTGTTTTTTTAATGAGTTGTTGTTATATTTGGTTGATATTTTTGAGGTGAAAAGTGTTGCCCTAAAATGTTGTGAGGCGTGGTTTTATGCCTTGATGGGTTGTCTTTCCTTGTGTTGTATTTGAATTGATGTGTATATATTTTGGTGAGTTGTTATTATAACATGTTGATGATTATGTGGTTAAATGTGTAGCTCTAAAATGTTTGTGAGGCGTGATTTTATATAATTCGATCTAATATATTATATATCATCAACCTGTTTATATGGTTTGAGAATCTCACCCCTTCTGTTGTAATGTTGCCCTCTGTTGGTAACGGCAGGTGGATCAAGAATAAAGACTTAGTTGTTGTTAGTCCAAGTTGGTTCAGTCGCTCTGATACGTAGCACTCGGGGGATACTTAGTTGTTTATGTTGCTCGTTCCTTGTTGACTTGTTTATGATAATTAAAGATTGAAATTAATAAGTACAATGATGTTTAAGATGTTGTTATTAAACGAAGATCAATATGTTGTATATGGTGAATATCTTGAGTTCCGTTGCTTAATTAATAAAAGTTGTTATGTGATCCTCCAAAATAAAGTGTTATGTATCTGATTGTTTTCGTGTTATGTTGGAATGTGACATCTCATGTTTGTTGGAAAAATTTTGAAACTCTCATTTTATTAGAAATGTCGGGTAGAAAATGAGGTGTTACATTAGTTGTATCAGAGCAGGTCGGTCCGTCCAGCCAAGTTGTCTAATGTTGTTTATCCCTTAGTGCGCGGCAAGTGTGGGTACACTGTCGGTACTTGTTTGTTTTGTTTACAGGAGTTGTCGAAGATAAGTGGGGGAGAAGCTTTGCTTCTCGGATATGTTTCAGTTGCAACTTTGCAAAGAGATTGTTGTCTTGGTGTTTCGGAAATTGAATTTCGGCAAAAGGATGCCTCTCTCGAGTTATATGGAATTTGGGAGCATGGGATATGTTAAGAGTTGTTTGGAATATGTTTAAGTAGAAGAGAAATGAGTTTCAGAGTAAAGTTTCCGTAAGCGAATCGCAGGAAAAATCAGAATTATTGTGGAACTTCAATAATTTATAACTTGAGTTCCGGACGTCGGATTTGAGTCCGGTTTGAAGTATTGGAAAGCTAACGAGATGAAATTTATTTTAAAAATTGTTTCAGAAACTGTAGCAGGCTTATTTGTCAAGGGATGTTGTTGGGAGAAGGTGCAGTTTGTTGTTAAGTTTGCCTTTGGAATTATACTTGTTTTTTTTGGAAAGCAGATGTTTTAAGTTGGAAAATTATTGGATGATGATGTTGTAGGTGACTTGAGTACAAGTTCTAAAAGAGTGCTATTATAGTTGGTAACGATGGTTTATACTCCATTATGATTGTCGGTTGTCTAGTGACAAATTGAGGAACTCATCGCCCTTAATCTCTTGTTGATATTAGACGAGATCGTGTTGGATGTTATAAATTTGTCTTGCTATATTAATGGTGTATAAAGGAAATGATGTTATGTTGCAAAGGTGTTGAAGAATAGCATGTGTGATTTGGATATTAAATTATATTGAGCTGTTATTATGTTAGTAAATTTGTGGTTGAAGTCTTGCTAAGTTCGAAGTTTAAGGATCAGAAAGTTGGATACGAGGTTCGCGTTAAGGATGGTAGTATCGAACAGATTTTCGAGGTCGAAAATATTATAAGTGGGGGAGAGTTGTAACGCCATGATAATTTAATTAAATTATTGCGGAATTTAATTATTAAAGGGGTCGAAGTTGGGAATTTTTGGCTTATTACTAAGAAGTATTATTTAAATTGATAGATTGATGAAGTTGTAGAAAATAATATTTTAAATAATATTATTTAATTATATGAGAGTAATTAAGTGGACTTAGTTGGTCGTGTCGGAAAAAGTAAAAGTGGGAGTATGCAAATATTAGGCCCAACAAGAGCATTATTATTATTATTATTTGGATTAAGTTGAATAAAAAGAAATATCAGTTTTTGGTTGTCAGTAAACAAAGGAAAGGTTTTGAAGGAAGAAAAATAAGGATTGGGAGGAGAAAAAGAGATCGTGGAAAAATTGTTGCGAAGAAAAAGGGAAAATAGGCAAAGAACAAAGATTCGACCGGTGGAATAGAGCGATCTTCAATCCAAGGTAAGGGTGGCGTTCTTGCCCTATAACCGGGTATATGATGAATAGTATGTGGGATTGGGTTGTTGAAATTATTGTCGTCTGTGGCTGTGTTGTTGTTGTGATGCGGTAAAATTGATATGGAAAATTGATCCTGTTAATGTTAATTTAATTGGTAAATTTGGTGAGTAATAGGCTATTAAATTAGTAGTGTAATTGAGAAATATTTTGGGGATATATGGCAGATAATTAAAGGTATTTGACCCTTTTGAAATGATTTTATTATTACTTGAGTCAGACCATTAACCAATTAATTTCATAAGAACTGTCAGTAGAGTAAATTAATAGTTGAATATATGCTAGATGAATTAATTATATTATGTTGAAAAGTTGTTATTATAATTTGTTGATGAGTGTTATTATAATATTTTGAAAATTTGTTATTAATAATTGTTGATGAGTTGCAGCTATATTATGTTGAAAAGTTGATATTATAATTCGTTGATGAGTATTATTATAATATGTTGAAAAGTTGTTATTATTATAAATTGTGATGAGTTGCTGCTATATTATGTTGAAAAGTTATTATTATAATTGTTGATGAGTTGTTGTTATAATATATTGAAAAGTTGTTATTATAATTTGTTGATAAATTGCCGTTATAATAAGTTGAAAAGTTGCTATTATAATTTGTTGATGAGTAGACCGTTAAATATATTTCGGTAAATGATTAGGTTGTTTGTTGTTGATTAATATTGTTGTAATACGTGGTTGTTGATGTATGTTGTTGTTGTTGTTGACATGTTGATATAAGTTATAGGCCTTTGGCCAACTTTGAAATGTGATGAGTGCCTTTATTTATTGGCACAACATTGAAGAAGTTGTTGAGTTGTTACTACGTTGTTGATATTGATGTTGATATTGTTGTGGATTTGATTCGATGTGTATTTAAGATTTGTAGATGATTTCCCTTGTTGATGCATTCATAGCATGTCATTATTATGTTGGCCTGAAATTATGGCACCCATGTTGGCCTGAAATAATGGCACCCACATTGGCCTGGATTGGCAAATTAGCGACGAAGGCTTATGCCTTGATGCCTCTATTAATTGACAAGATTTTTACGTTGGGAGTTCAGCTCCTATGGTACCACATGCATAAGCATTGCATAGAGTCACATGGTTGAATTGTGTTATTTTAATGAGTTGTTGTTATATTTGGTTGATATTTTTTAGTTGAAAAGTGTTGCCCTAAAATGTTGTGACGCGTGGTTTTATGCCTTGATGAGTTGTCTTTCCTTGTGTTGTATTTGAATTGATGTGTATATATTTTGGTGAGTTGTTATTATAACATGTTGATGATTATGTGGTTAAATGTGTAGCTCTAAAATGTTTGTGAGGCGTGATTTTATATAATTCGATCTAATATATTATATATCATCAACCTGTTTATATGGTTTGAGAATCTCACCCCTTCTGTTGTAATGTTGCCCTCTGTTGGTAACGGCAGGTGGATCAAGAATAAAGACTTAGTTGCTGTTAGTCCAAGTTGGTTCAGTCGCTCTGATACGTAGCACTCGGGGGATACTTAGTTGTTTATGTTGCTCGTTCCTTGTTGACTTGTGTATGATAATTAAAGATTGAAATTAATAAGTACAATGATGTTTAAGATGTTGTTATTAAACGAAGATCAATATGTTGTATATGGTGAATATCTTGAGTTCCGTTGCTTAATTAATAAAAGTTGTTATGTGATCCTCCAAAATAAAGTGTTATGTATCTGATTGTTTTCGTGTTATGTTGGAATGTGACATCTCATGTTTGTTGGAAAAATTTTGAAACTCTCATTTTATTAGAAATGTCGGGTAGAAAATGAGGTGTTACATTAGTTGTATCAGAGCGGGTCGGTCCGTCCAGCCAAGTTGTCTAATGTTGTTTATCCCTTAGTGCGCGGCAAGTGTGGGTACACTGTCTGTACTTGTTTGTTTTGTTTACAGGAGTTGTCGAAGATAAGTGGGGGAGAAGCTTTGCTTCTCGGATATGTTTCAGTTGCAACTTTGCAAAGAGAATTGTTGTCTTGGTGTTTCGGAAATTGAATTTCGGCAAAAGGATGCCTCTCTCGAGTTATACGGAATTTGGGAGCATGGGCTATGTTAAGAGTTGTTTGGAATATGTTTAAGTAGAAGAGAAATGAGTTTCAGAGTAAAGTTTCCGTAAGCGAATCGCAGGAAAATTCAGAATTATTGTGGAACTTCAATAATTTATAACTTGAGTTCCGGACGTCGGATTTGAGTCCGGTTTGAAGTATTGGAAAGCTAACGAGATGAAATTTATTTTAAAAATTGTTTCAGCAACTGTAGCAGGCTTATTTGTCAAGGGATGTTGTTGGGAGAAGGTGCAGTTTGTTGTTAAGTTTGCCTTTGGAATTATACTTGTTTTTTTTGGAAAGCAGATGTTTTAAGTTGGAAAATTATTGGATGATGATGTTGTAGGTGACTTGAGTACAAGTTCTAAAAGAGTGCTATTATAGTTGGTAACGATGGTTTATACTCCATTATGATTGTCGGTTGTCTAGTGACAAACTGAGGAACTTATCACCCTTAATCTCTTGTTGATAGTAGACGAGATCGTGTTGGATGTTATAAATTTGTCTTTCTATATTAATGGTGTATAAAGGAAATGATGTTATGTCGCAAAGGTGTTGAAGAATAGCATGTGTGAATTGGATATTAAATTATATTGACTTGTTATTATGTCAGTAAATTTGTGGTTGAAGTCTTGCTAAGTTCGAAGTTTGAGGATCAGAAAGTTGGATACGAGGTTCGCATTAAGGATGGTAGTATTGAACATATTTTCGCGGACGAAAATATTATAAGTGGTGGAGAGTTGTAACGCCCTGATAATTTAATTACTTATTTAATTAAATTATTGCAGAATTTAATTATTAAAGGTGTCGAAGTTGGGAATTTTTGGCTTATTACTAAGAAGTAATATTTAAATTGATGGATTGATGAAGTTGTAGAAAATAATATTATAAATAATATTATTTAATTATATGAGAATAATTAAGTGGACTTAGTTGGTCGTGTCGGAAAAAGTAAAAGTGGGAGTATGCAAATATTAGACCCAACAAGAGCATTTTATTATTATTATTTGGATTAAGTTGAATAAAAAGAAATATCAGATTTTGGTTGTCAGTAAACAAAGGAAAGGTTTTGAAGGAAGAAAAATAAGGATTGGGAGGAGAAAAAGAGATCGTGGAAAAATTGTTGCGAAGAAAAAGGGAAAATAGGCAAAGAACAAAGATTCGACCGGTGGAATAGAGCGATCTTCAATCCAAGGTAAGGGTGGGGTTCTTGCCCTATAACCGGGTATATGATGAATAGTATGTGGGATTGGGTTGTTGAAATTATTGCCGTCTGTGGCTGTGTTGTTGTTGTGATGCGGTAAAATTGATATGGAAAATTGATCCTGTTATTGTTAATTTAATTGGTAAATTTGGTGAGTAATAGGCTATTAAATTAGTAGTCTAATTGAGAAATATTTTGGGGATATATGGCAGATAATTAAAGGTATATGACCCTTTTGAAATGATTTTATTATTACTTGAGTCAGACCATTAACCAATTAATTTCATAAGAACTGTTAGTAGAGTAAATTAATAGTTGAATATATGCTAGATGAATTAATTATATTATGTTGAAAAGTTGTTATTATAATTTTTTGATAAGTGTTATTATAATATTTTGAAAATTTGTTATTAATAATTGTTGATGAGTTGCAGCTATATTATGTTGAAAAGTTGATATTATAATTCGTTGATGAGTATTATTATAATATGTTGAAAAGTTGTTATTATTATAAATTGTGATGAGTTGCTGCTATATTATGTTGAAAAGTTATTATTATAATTGTTGATGAGTTGTTGTTATAATATATTGAAAAGTTGTTATTATAATTTGTTGATAAATTGCCGTTATAATAAGTTGAAAAGTTGCTATTATAATTTGTTGATGAGTAGACCGTTAAATATATTTCGGTAAATGATTAGGTTGTTTGTTGTTGATTAATATTGTTGTAATACGTGGTTGTTGATGTATGTTGTTGTTGTTGTTGTTGTTGACATGTTGATATAAGTTATAGGCCTTTGGCCAACTTTGAAATGTGATGAGTGCCTTTATTTATTGGCACAACATTGAAGAAGTTGTTGAGTTGTTACTACGTTGTTAATATTGATGTTGAAATTGTTGTGGATTTGATTTGATGTGTATTTAAGTTATGTTGGCCTGAAATTATGGCACCCATGTTGGCCTGAAATAATGGCACCCACGTTGGCCTGGATTGGCAAATTAGCGACGAAGGCTTATGCCTTGATGCCTCTATTAATTGACAAGATTTTTACGTTGGGAGTTCAGCTCCTATGGTACCACATGCATAAGCATTGCATAGAGTCACATGGTTGAATTGTGTTATTTTAATGAGTTGTTGTTATATTTGGTTGATATTTTTGAGGTGAAAAGTGTTGCCCTAAAATGTTGTGAGGCGTGGTTTTATGCCTTGATGAGTTGTCTTTCCTTGTGTTGTATTTGAATTGATGTGTATATATTTTGGTGAGTTGTTATTATAACATGTTGATGATTATGTGGTTAAATGTGTAGCTCTAAAATGTTTGTGAGGCGTGATTTTATATAATTCGATCTAATATATTATATATCATCAACCTGTTTATATGGTTTGAGAATCTCACCCCTTCTGTTGTAATGTTGCCCTCTGTTGGTAACGGCAGGTGGATCAAGAATAAAGACTTAGTTGCTGTTAGTCCAAGTTGGTTCAGTCGCTCTGATACGTAGCACTCGGGGGATACTTAGTTGTTTATGTTGCTCGTTCCTTGTTGACTTGTTTATGATAATTAAAGATTGAAATTAATAAGTACAATGATGTTTAAGATGTTGTTATTAAACGAAGATCAATATGTTGTATATGGTGAATATCTTGAGTTCCGTTGCTTAATTAATAAAAGTTGTTATGTGATCCTCCAAAATAAAGTGTTATGTATCTGATTGTTTTCGTGTTATGTTGGAATGTGACATCTCATGTTTGTTGGAAAAATTTTGAAACTCTCATTTTATTAGAAATGTCGGGTAGAAAATGAGGTGTTACATTAGTTGTATCAGAGCAGGTCGGTCCGTCCAGCCAAGTTGTCTAATGTTGTTTATCCCTTAGTGCGCGGCAAGTGTGGGTACACTGTCGGTACTTGTTTGTTTTGTTTACAGGAGTTGTCGAAGATAAGTGGGGGAGAAGCTTTGCTTCTCGGATATGTTTCAGTTGCAACTTTGCAAAGAGAATTGTTGTCTTGGTGTTTCGGAAATTGAATTTCGGCAAAAGGATGCCTCTCTCGAGTTATACGGAATTTGGGAGCATGGGATATGTTAAGAGTTGTTTGGAATATGTTTAAGTAGAAGAGAAATGAGTTTCAGAGTAAAGTTTCCGTAAGCGAATCGCAGGAAAATTCAGAATTATTGTGGAACTTCAATAATTTATAACTTGAGTTCCGGACGTCGGATTTGAGTCCGCTTTGAAGTATTGGAAAGCTAACGAGATGAAATTTATTTTAAAAATTATTTCAGCAACTGTAGCAGACTTATTTGTCAAGGGATGTTGTTGGGAGAAGGTGCGGTTTGTTGTTAAGTTTTCCTTTGGAATTATACTTGTTTTTTTTGGAAAGCAGATGTTTTAAGTTGGAAAATTATTGGATGATGATGTTGTAGGTGACTTGAGTACAAGTTCTAAAAGAGTGCTATTATAGTTGGTAACGATGGTTTATACTCCATTATGATTGTCGGTTGTCTAGTGACAAATTGAGGAACTTATTATCAAGGTTGGAGAATACAAGCTCAGTTTCCATGGAAGCCAAGGAAGAAATTGCAGTAACAGAAAACGGTTACGCATAAAGGAGAAGAAAGAGTAAAGCTCAATTGAGTAAATTGCATTATGTGTACAGTCATCTTACAAGGGAGTGAATATGAACCATATATATGGTTGGTCCAATCACAGAAAAGATAAAGTAATAATAAACTATCTAAACTAATATAATAGTTATTCTAACTAACATGCTATTATCCAATATGCCCCCTCAAGTTGGAGACTGGATAGCACACAGTCCCAACTTGTCGAGAATAGCAGCAAGAGCAGGTAAATGCAAAGGCTTCGTAAACATGTCGGCAAGCTGAGCAGAAGTGGAAATAGGAAGCAAATGCAGGAGTTTAGACTGAATCTTTTCACGAATCACATGACAGTCGAGCTCGATATGTTTACTACGCTCATGGAAGGTAGGATTATGAGCAAGATAGATGGCGGATTTACTCTCACAAAAGACTGCAGCCGGTTTGAGTAAAGGAACATGCAAATCGTGAAAGAGATATTGTAACCACTGCAATTCACAAGTGAGAGATGCTAAGGCACGGTACTCAGCTTCGGTTGATGATCGAGAAACAGTGTTTTGTTTCTTTGATTTCCAACAGAGGAGAGAAGAACCAAGAAGGACACAATATCCTGTGACTGACCTTCGTGTATCCGGGCATCTAGCCCAATCAGAATCAGCAAAGGCAGACAAATAAAGCTGGCTAGAAGAGGAGAAAAATATACCTTTGGCTGGAAAAGATTTAAGGTATCGAAGGACACGAAGAGCAGCTTGGTAATGAGGAAGAAGAGGATTGGAGACATATTGGCTGGGGTTTTGAACAGCAAAGGAAATGTCTGGTCTAGAATTGGTAAGGTGGATTAATCTACCAATCAACCTTCGATAGCTGGAAGGATCATCCAAGAGCTGACCCGTATGAGCTGACAATTTAGAGGTTGGATCAAAGGGGACAGATGAAGGTTTGGAAGCTAACATACCACTGTCCTCTAATAATTCCAAGGTATACTTCCTTTGATTGAGGAAGATGCCAGAAGTAGATCTTGCAATTTCAAAACCAAGGAAAAAACAAAGTTTGCCAAGATCCTTGATCTTGAAGGTTTTGTGAAGAAGAGCTTTAACATGGTGGATTTCTGTGGTAGAAGTGCCTGCTAACACAATATCATCAACATACACCAGTAAAGTAGTAAAATCAGTGTGAAAGGTTTTAGTGTAAAGAGAATGGTCAGCCTTGGACTGACCATAGCCAATAGAGATGAGAAAGGAGGACAACTTTGAATACCACTGCCTACTAGCTTGTTTCAAGCCATAAAGAGACTCATGAAGCTTACAAACTAGAGAGGGACTGGAAGAAGGAAGAACAGGAGGTAGAGTCATATAAACTTCTTCATGGAGGTCACCATGAAGGAATGCATTATTCACATCAAGCTGTTCCAAATGCCACCCTTTGATAGCAGCTATAGACAAGAGTACTCTGACTGTAGTAAGCTTGGCCACAGGTGAAAAAGTATCAAAGTAATCAATGCCCTCTAATTGAGTATATCCCTTTGCAACTAACCTGGCTTTATGTCTCTCAATAGAGCCATCTGCCCTATACTTAACCTTGTAAATCCATCTGCAGCCAATTGGGTGTTTACCAGGAGGAAGTTCAACTATATCCCAAGTATGATTCTCTGCAAGAGCATGTATTTCAACATCCATAGCACTCTTCCAACAATCAAACTTAATGGCTTGGGAATAGGTTTTAGGTTCAATATTAGAGGAAATAGAGCAACAGAAATGCTTATATGCAGATGAACATTTATTGTATGATATGACAGATGATAAAGGATGAGCAATGGGAGAATTTATAAAAGGTAAATCAGATTCAGCATGAGAAGCAAGATAACAGTGGTAATCTGCTAAATAACTAGGAGGGTTATGGCTTCTAGTGGATTGTCTTATGGACTGATTATGATTAGAGTCAGACTGGTTATTAGGAAAGGACTCAATAGAAGAACTAGAGGGTAAAGACTGATCTGAAGAATTAGAAGGTAAAGTTTGACCTGAAGGTGATTCTATGGATTCTGACGCATTACCTATAGGAGATGAATTTGTAGGGGCAGACACATCAGTAGAAGAGGGACTGATGGATAAAGGAGTGGTTTGATTATGATGTGTGAAAGGAGAAATGGGAGAAGTACCAGAAGTACTGCCTGGTGATAGAGACAGGTTAGTGGTACTAGTAGCAGTAGGAGAGATAGGCATATCCTCAAGGAGAGGAGAAACAGAGCTAGTGTTAGGGCTATTATTGACAGCAGAGGTACTTGTATTGGGAGAAGTTTTGAAAGGGAAGTTGTCTTCATAAAAGATAACATTTCTAGAAACAAAAATACTATGGTGATGTAGGTCATAAAGGATGTAGCCCTTAGTACCATCTTTAAAACCAAGGAAAACACACTTCCTAGCCCTAGGATCAAACTTTGTTCTATGAGCTTGAAGAGTGGTAGCAAAGGAAAGACAACCAAAAACCTTTAAATGAATTAAAGATGGAGGCTGAGAATAAAGCAGTTCATAAGGGCATTTAGATTTGAGAAGGGGAGAGGGTAGTCTATTTATGATATGTATAGCATGTTGAACTGAAAAATTCCATAAGGTCAGGGGGGGGTTAGAATGAAAACAAATAAACCTGGCTACATTGAGGATATGTTGATGTTTCCTCTCAACAATCCCATTCTGTTGAGGGGTCTCAACACATGAAGTTTGGTGAATAATGCCTTTGTTCTTAAGAAAGGTAGCCAAAGTAAGGAATTCAGTTCCATTGTCAGTTCTAAGACACTTAAGAGATGTTTTGAATTGATTTTCAATGAAGGCTATGAACTGAATGAGGCTAGTATAGACTCGATTTTTGGTTTTTAAAAAAATAACCCAAGTAAACCTGTTATAATCATCTACTAAGGTAAGAAAAAATTTATGTCCAAGCATGGATATAGTACTATAGGGGCCCCATACATCAGCATGTAAAATAGAAAAAGGAGCATGAGAAACAGATGTACTATTAGGAAAAGGCAATTTTCTTTGTTTGCCCAAATGACAAGAGTCACAAGGTGTGGTATTGGATTTACATTGTATAAAAGGAAATAAAGTGGAAATGACTTTCATGCCTCTGTCAGATACATGGCCAAGTCTTTCATGCCAAAAATTACAAGTATGCTTAGTATAAGAATGAAAAACAGAGGACTGACTAGCATCATCAAGAACATATAATCCTCTCTCAAGCTTAGCTGAACCAATCATTGTCTTGGAATGATTCTGCAATATTTGGCATTTATCAGCACAAAAACGTACATGACAATCATTACTACTAGTAAGTTTAGCAATGGAAATTAGATTAACATGGAAATTTGGAATATACAGGACATGATGCAGTGTTAAGGAAGAAGAAACCTTAACACTGCCAGACATAGAAGCCACTATATGAGAACCATCAGGAAGGTTAACATGGACAGGAACAATGTGTGTGCAATTGGTGAATGCATGAATATTATGGGAAATATGATCAGTTGCACCAGTATCGAGAATCCATAATGAAGAAATAGGCTTACCATTAGGAGTGGAGGAATGAGAGTTCATGACAAATGGGGAAGTGGAAATGGAATTGGCCTGGGGAGTAAGTTTTGATTGCTGAAGTAGTGCGAGGATGTTGTTATACTGATCTTGAGTGAAAGTACAAGGAGAAGTAGTTGAACTTTGTTGAGAGGAGTCTGACACACTGTTGATTGTTGCTGTAGGCTGATTATCAGACTGAGATTGCTGAGATTTGCCTTTGTATTTGAAACCTGGGGGATAACCATGTTTCAGGAAACACGTTTCAATGGTGTGGTTTGTTTTACCACAATGTGTGCATACACGATTGCGGCCTCTAGCAGAATTCTGAGGTCGACCTCTATAAGCATTGTTCCCAGGTTTTCCGTTGGCCGTTTGTACCTGACAAGCAGTTACATTGGAATCTGCAGTAGTGGAAGAATCTTGAGCCAAAACAAGAGCTGAACTATTCATTTCACGTTCTTGTTGAATGATGAGAGAAAAGGCTTTGTTAATGTTAGGCAAAGGACTCAGCATCATGATTTGAGATTTAGAGTGAGTGAACTTGTCATTCAAGCCCTTAAGAAAACGAATCACCTGATCTTGTTCACGGTATTGCTTAGCAGAGGCAATGGCGCCACAAGAACAAGGTATTGCACAAGAGCAAGCAAGAATAGGTCTGTAGTTATCCAATTCATCCCACAACACTTTCAATTGAGTAAAGTAATTTGATACATCAAGATTACTTTGGCGGAGCTTGTAGATGTCTTCTTGAATATCAGAGATGCGGAAGATATCACTATGAGAGAATCTCAGTTGGAGATTTTGCCAAACACCTGCTGCGCAATCAATCCATAGCACAGATTTTGCAATAGATTCAGAGATGGATCGATGGAGCCAAGCTAGAACCATCGTGTTGCAACGAATCCATGGTGCAAATAAGGGATCGGAAACAGGAGGCTTCGTCAGAGATCCATCAATGAATTTGTCTTTGTTCTTCGAAATCAAAGCGATGTGCATTGAGCGAGCCCAGCTATGGTAGTTCTTGTCATCAAGAACTGGTGAAACAAGCACGAGAGCAGGGTTTTCATTAGGATGTAAGTAGAAAGGATTAGACGAATTCGTCGAGAAATCAAGAAACTGGGGATATGCCATTGTTGCAGGTTCGGAAAAGATCGAAGAGAATGAATAGAAGGAGATAAAGAATCGTTCCCAAAAAAAAATTTGCAGAACTGAGATAGAGGAACGAAGAGAAGGAACGAACAACAATGCCTACCAGAGCTGAGATTGCTCTGATACCATATCAAGGTTGGAGAATACAAGCTCAGTTTCCATGGAAGCCAAGGAAGAAATTGCAGTAACAGAAAACGGTTACGCATAAAGGAGAAGAAAGAGTAAAGCTCAATTGAGTAAATTGCATTATGTGTAAAGTCATCTTACAAGGGAGTGAATATGAACCATATATATGGTTGGTCCAATCACAGAAAAGATAAAGTAATAATAAACTATCTAAACTAATATAATAGTTATTCTAACTAACATGCTATTAGCCAATACTTATCACCCTTAATCTCTTGTTGATAGTAGACGAGATCGTGTTGGATGTTATAAATTTGTCTTTCTATATTAATGGTGTATAAAGGAAATGATGTTATGTCGCAAAGGTGTTGAAGAATAGCATGTGTGAATTGGATATTAAATTATATTGAGTTGTTATTATGTCAGTAAATTTGTGGTTGAAGTCTTGCTAAGTTCGAAGTTTGAGGATCAGAAAGTTGGATACGAGGTTCGCTTTAAGGATGGTAGTATTGAACATATTTTCGCGGACGAAAATATTATAAGTAGGGGAGAGTTGTAACGCCCTGATAATTTAATTAATTATTTAATTAAATTATTGCAGAATTTAATTATTAAAGGTGTTGAAGTTGGGAATTTTTGGCTTATTACTAAGAAGTAATATTTAAATTGATGGATTGATGAAGTTGTAGAAAATAATATTATAAATAATATTATTTAATTATATGAGAGTAATTAAGTGGACTTAGTTGGTCGTGTCGGAAAAAGTAAAAGTGGGAGTATGCAAATATTAGGCCCAACAAGAGCATTATTATTATTATTATTTGGATTAAGTTGAATAAAAAGAAATATCAGTTTTTGGTTGTCAGAAAACAAAGGAAAGGTTTTGAAGGAAGAAAAATAAGGATTGGGAGGAGAAAAAGAGATCGTGGAAAAATTGTTGCGAAGAAAAAGGGAAAATAGGCAAAGAACAAAGATTCGACCGGTGGAATAGAGCGATCTTCAATCCAAGGTAAGGGTGGGGTTCTTGCCCTATAACCGGGTATATGATGAATAGTATGTGGGATTGGGTTGTTGAAATTATTATCGTCTGTGGCTGTGTTGTTGTGGTGATGCGGTAAAATTGATATGGAAAATTGATCATGTTATTGTTAATTTAATTGGTAAATTTGGTGAGTAATAGGCTATTAAATTAGTAGTGTAATTGAGAAATATTTTGGAGATATATGGCAGATAATTAAAGGTATTTGACTCTTTTGAAATGATTTTATTATTACTTGAGTCAGACCATTAACCAATTAATTTCATAAGAACTGTTAGTAGAGTAAATTAATAGTTGAATATATGCTAGATGAATTAATTATATTATGTTGAAAAGTTGTTATTATAATTTTTTGATAAGTGTTATTATAATATTTTGAAAATTTGTTATTAATAATTGTTGATGAGTTGCAGCTATATTAAGTTGAAAAGTTGATATTATAATTTGTTGATGAGTATTATTATAATATGTTGAAAAGTTGTTATTATAAATTGTGATGAGTTGCTGCTATATTATGTTGAAAAGTTGTTATTATAATTGTTGATGAGTTGTTGTTATAATATATTGAAAAGTTGTTATTATAATTTGTTGATAAATTGCCGTTATAATATGCTGAAAAGTTGCTATTATAATTTGTTGATGAGTAGACCGTTAAATATATTTCGGTAAATGATTAGGTTGTTTGTTGTTGATTAATATTGTTGTAATATGTGGTTGTTGATGTATGTTGTTGTTGTTGTTGACATGTTGATATAAGTTATAGGCCTTTGGCCAACTTTGAAATGTGATGAGTGCCTTTATTTATTGGCACAACAATTAAGAAGTTGTTGAGTTGTTACTACGTTGTTAATATTGATGTTGAAATTGTTGTGGATTTGATTTGATGTGTATTTAAGTTATGTTGGCCTGAAAATATGGCACCCATGTTGGCCTGAAATAATGGCACCCACGTTGACCTTGATGCCTCTATTAATTGACAAGATTTTTACGTTGGGAGTTCAGCTCCTATGGTACCACATGCATAAGCATTGCATAGAGTCACATGGTTGAATTGTGTTATTTTAATGAGTTGTTGTTATATTTGGTTGATATTTTAATGAGTTGTTGTTATTTTAATGTTGTGAGGCGTGGTTTTATGCCTTGATGAGTTGTCTTTCCTTGTGTTGTATTTGAATTGATGTGTATATATTTTGGTGAGCTGTTACTATAACATGTTGATGATTATGTGGTTAAATGTGTAGCTCTAAAATGTTTGTGAGGAGTAATTTTATATAATTCGATCTAATATATTATATATCATCAACCTGTTTATATGGTTTGAGAATCTCACCCCTTCTGTTGTAATGTTGCCCTCTGTTGGTAACGGCAGGTGGATCAAGAATAAAGACTTAGTTGCTGTTAGTCCAAGTTGGTTCAGTCGCTCTGATACGTAGCACTCGGGGGATACTTAGTTGTTTATGTTGCTCGTTCCTTGTTGACTTGTTTATGATAATTAAAGATTGAAATTAATAAGTACAATGATGTTTAAGATGTTGTTATTAAACGAAGATCAATATGTTGTATATGGTGAATATCTTGAGTTCCGTTGCTTAATTAATAAAAGTTGTTATGTGATCCTCCAAAATAAAGTGTTATGTATCTGATTGTTTTCGTGTTATGTTGGAATGTGACATCTCATGTTTGTTGGAAAAATTTTGAAACTCTCATTTTATTAGAAATGTCGGGTAGAAAATGAGGTGTTACATTAGTTGTATTAGAGCAGGTCGGTCCGTCCAGCCAAGTTGTCTAATGTTGTTTATCCCTTAGTGCGCGGCAAGTGTGGGTACACTGTCGGTACTTGTTTGTTTTGTTTACAGGAGTTGTCGAAGATAAGTGGGGGAGAAGCTTTGCTTCTCGGATATGTTTCAGTTGCAACTTTGCAAAGAGAATTGTTGTCTGGGTGTTTCAGAAATTGAATTTCGGCAAAAGGATGCCTCTCTCGAGTTATACGGAATTTGGGAGCATGGGATATGTTAAGAGTTGTTTGGAATATGTTTAAGTAGAAGAGAAATGAGTTTCAGAGTAAAGTTTCCGTAAGCGAATCGCAGGAAAATTCAGAATTATTGTTGAACTTCAATAATTTATAACTTGAGTTCCGGACGTCGGATTTGAGTCCGGTTTGAAGTATTGGAAAGCTAACGAGATGAAATTTATTTTAAAAATTGTTTCAGCAACTGTAGCAGACTTATTTGTCAAGGGATGTTGTTGGGAGAAGGTGCAGTTTGTTGTTAAGTTTGCCTTTGGAATTATACTTGTTTTTTTTGGAAAGCAGATGTTTTAAGTTGGAAAATTATTGGATGATGATGTTGTAGGTGACTTGAGTACAATTTTTAAAAGAGTGCTATTATAGTTGGTAACGATGGTTTATACTCCATTGTGATTGTCGGTTGTCTAGTGACAAAGTGAGGAACCTATCACCCTTAATCTCTTGTTGATAGTAGACGAGATCGTGTTGGATGTTATAAATTTGTCTTTCTATATTAATGGTGTATAAAGGAAATGATGTTATGTCGTAAAGGTGTTGAAGAATAGCATGTGTGAATTGGATATTAAATTATATTGAGTTGTTATTATGTCAGTAAATTTGTGGTTGAAGTCTTGCTAAGTTCGAAGTTTGAGGATCAGAAAGTTGGATACGAGGTTCGCTTTAAGGATGGTAGTATTGAACATATTTTCGCGAACGAAAATATTATAAGTGGGGGAGAGTTGTAACACCCTGATAATTTAATTAATTATTTAATTAAATTATTGCAGAATTTAATTATTAAAGGTGTCGAAGTTGGGAATTTTTGGCTTATTACTAAGAAGTAATATTTAAATTGATGGATTGATGAAGTTGTAGAAAATAATATTATAAATAATATTATTTAATTATATGAGAGTAATTAAGTGGACTTAGTTGGTCGTGTCGGAAAAAGTAAAAGTGGGAGTATGCAAATATTAGGCCCAACAAGAGCATTATTATTATTATTATTATTTGGATTAAGTTGAATAAAAAGAAATATCAGTTTTTGGTTGTCAGTAAACAAAGGAAAGCTTTTGAAGGAAGAAAAATAAGGATTGGGAGGAGAAAAAGAGATCGTGGAAAAATTGTTGCGAAGAAAAAGGGAAAATAGGCAAAGAACAAAGATTCGACCGGTGGAATAGAGCGATCTTCAATCCAAGGTAAGGGTGGGGTTCTTTCCCTATAACTGGGTATATGATGAATAGTATGTGGGATTGGGTTGTTGAAATTATTGCCGTTTGTGGCTGTGTTGTTGTTGTGATGCGGTAAAATTGATATGGAAAATTGATCTTGTTATTGTTAATTTAATTGGTAAATTTGGTGAGTAATAGGCTATTAAATTAGTAGTGTAATTGAGAAATATTTTGGGGATATATGGCAGATAATTAAAGGTATTTGACCCTTTTGAAATGATTTTATTATTACTTGAGTCAGACCATTAACCAATTAATTTCATAAGAACTGTCAGTAGAGTAAATTAATAGTTGAATATATGCTAGATGAATTAATTATATTATGTTGAAAAGTTGTTATTATAATTTTTTTATGAGTGTTATTATAATATTTTGAAAATTTGTTATTAATAATTGTTGATGAGTTGCAGCTATATTATGTTGAAAAGTTGATATTATAATTTGTTGATGAGTATTATTATGATATGTTGAAAAGTTGTTATTATAAATTGTGATGAGTTGCTGCTATATTATGTTGAAAAGTTGTTATTATAATTGTTGATGAGTTGCTGTTATAATATATTGAAAAGTTGTTATTATAATTTGTTGATATATTGCCGTTATAATATGTTGAAAAGTTGCTATTATAATTTGTTGATGAGTAGACCGTTAAATATATTTCGGTAAATGATTAGGTTGTTTGTTGTTGATTAATATTGTTGTAATACGTGATTGTTGATGTATGTTGTTGTTGTTGACATGTTGATATAAGTTATAGGCCTTTGGCCAACTTGGAAATGTGATGAGTGCCTTTATTTATTGGCACAACATTGAAGAAGTTGTTGAGTTGTTACTACGTTGTTAATATTGATGTTGAAATTGTTGTGGATTTGATTTGATGTGTACTTAAGTTTTGTAGATGATTTCCCTTGTTGATGCATTCATAGCATGTCATTATTATGTTGTCCTGAAATTATGGCACCCATGTTGGCCTGAAATAATGGCACCCACGTTGGCCTGGATTGGCAAATTAGCGACGAAGGCTTATGCCTTGATGCCTCTATTAATTGGCAAGATTTTTACGTTGGGAGCTGTTGTTTTAATGAGTTGTTGTTATATTTGGTTGATATTTTTGAGTTGAAAAGTGTTGCCCTAAAATGTTGTGAGGCGTGGTTTTATGCCTTGATGAGTTGTCTTTCCTTGTGTTGTATTTGAATTGATGTGTATATATTTTGGTGAGTTGTTATTATAACATGTTGATGATTATGTGGTTAAATGTGTAGCTCTAAAATGTTCGCGAGGCATGATTTTATATAATTCGATCTAATATATTATATATCATGAACCTGTTTATATGGTTTGAGAATCTCACCCCTTCTGTTGTAATGTTGACCTCTGTTGGTAACGGCAGGTGGATCAAGAATAAAGACTTAGTTGCTGTTAGTCCAAGTTGGTTCAGTCGCTCTGATACGTAGCACTCGGGGGATACTTAGTTGTTTATGTTGCTCGTTCCTTGTTGACTTGTTTATGATAATTAGAGATTGAAATTAATAAGTACACTGCTGTTTAAGATGTGGTTATTAAACGAAGATCAATATGTTGTATATGGTGAATATCTTGAGTTTCATTGCTTAATTAATAAAAGTTGTTATGTGATCCTCCAAAATAAAGTGTTATGTATCTGATTGTTGTCATTTTATGTTGAAATTCGTCATCTCATGTTTGTTGGAAAAATTTGAAACTCTGATTTTATCATAAATTTCGGGTAGAAAATGGGGTGTTACATGATGTAAGGCAAGTTTGGCCAATTGTAGTTCTGAGCTGATTTCTCAAGCTGGAAATGAGTAGTACATATTCGTTTCGATGCAAGTTCTGATTATGATATATTACTTAGCAGGTTATGTTCAGCTTTTCTATTTTTGGTCTTTTGTAAACTATTTAATCTGGCCATTCATGTAGATGTTTTCGTCTTTTTTCTGCTGCTGCCAAAGCACTTATGCAAGGATGTATGTATGTGTGTATCATGGAATATATAAATACTTGTTGAACGAGTTGTGAAGTTGATGCATTTGAATACTTGAATAGGGTGTATAGTTGCTTCCTCTGGCTTTGGCGTGTTTCCAATAATTGTTAATTTTGTTACATGATTCTTTATACGGATAATGATGAAAGAAAGTGATGATATTATATCTAGAGGAACATTTTATGGAATAGCAGACTGCACTTCTAAATGGTAAGCCAGTGACATGTAAATGCAATATCATGGGGCACTATAATGACGTCTCTTAACTCTACACCCCTATTATCGACATTAAGATGAATTATGTGTTTGACATTTTATTTGCACCATAAAAGGACCATCAGATGCCACTCATTTCAATATATAAAGAGCAGACTCAGGCAGAATCGAAAAAGGGCAGACACAGGTTAGGGTTTTAGGTGAATTCAAAAAACAACCATTGCGTTCTATTATATCATTCGTTTTTGCAGTTTCGTATTCTTATCTCAATGCTTCTGGAAAAGACGATTCCATCCACCCTTCCCAAGATTCATTCAATATATTTTCCCTACACCTGTAGATAGTGATGTCTTTTTTAGCCATGTGAAATGAAATAAAAAATTATATGACTTTTGGAATAAAGATTGTACTGCATTTATCAATGAAACTTTTGTAAGATATTGGTCGTTGATAATAACCCAGAGTGTTTTTATCAGCCTTCATGAAATTTATATGGATAAGCAAGTTTTAAATGAAGTTTATCTTGGTGATCATTAATGTTTTCTTTCAATCTTGCACATCTTAACATGATCAATCTACTAAACCTTAAAATATTTGTTATGCCAATGGATTCCTAACTGTATGGTTTCAAACAACTTTATGGAATAACAGTAGATTGAACATCTTGGTTTGTATAATTCATGTATGGAGTTGTGTATGTCAACCTTATATGTCAACCTTATCACATATAAAGTTTCAGTGTTTATAATTGATTTGGTCATAAACAAGTCCTATACGGATATTGTAATGTACTAATTAGCTAAACTAATATTTTTTTTCTATTATGTAGTATTTTTATCAATACACTTCAAACCATAATTTGTTTATTAATGTTTTCAATTTTGGAAATTTTAACATCACCTGTTCATCAAAGTGCTCTTACACCGATATTTAATTATGAAGGAACTAACATATTATTTATTATGCAGTATATGTATCAATGTGAAAAAGCTTGTATTGCCAGGAGATATATGCCAGGGGTTAACCCCCTCACTAAATTAATATGTTGCTTGGAGATAAACCCCTCGCAACACAAAAAACACAAAAAACAATTATATAATTACTTTCCTAGGGGTTGCCCCTCGCAAATATTACAGTGGGACATTTTAAATTTTAAAATTAAGCATTCCGAGGGGTCACCCATCACAAATAAAAATAACATTATTAATTTATTTTATTGGACAAATCACCCTTCAGCGTGCTAGTGTGATTATGACAGGTCTGGGGTTACCAATCAATTGTGAGGGGCAGCCCCCCCCCCCCCCCCAGCAAATACAACCATAATTAATGCCAAAAAATGTTGACTTTTCAATCTACATTTTTAAAACACAATTCACTTCTATTTTCTCACAAACCAAAAAAAGAAACGCAAAATGAAGGTGGAGGTCAGGGTAATTTCGCGACGAAATTAATTGAAGACACTATGGTTGAGCGTGGTTGTGTGTCAGTTTTGAGGTGCAACTATTGTGTTGTGTTTTCGGTTCGTTATCGATGGAGGAGGACATCGGAGATATGGATTTGCGGCAACCGGAAAAGTGATGGAGATGTTGTTGTTACTGTGTGGGGCGGATTTATGTTGTTTGAAAAGTGATGGAGATTTTGTTGTTGTTACTGTGCAAAGGCGGTTTGACGTTGTGTGGAGGCGGTTCTATGAAAGCATCAAGGAGAAAGAAACCCAGAAATTGATAATAGTAAGGCAAGGCTTGAAGAAAAACTCACTCCTTCATATTTCATTAGAGCTTAATTACTTAAGGTAAACAAGCATTATTTCTTTCTTTATTTATGACATTTCAAATTAATTTACGAGATCTGTGAATTGTGTTTCATAATCTTGCCTAATTTCTCCAATTATCAAATATGTGAATTGTGCTTCATAATCTTGCCTAATTTCTTTCAAGTTAATTCAAATTAATTTGTTGATTACTTAAGGTAAACAAGCAAACAAGCATTATTTTTTTCTTGCCTAATTTTCATTTTCAATAATTTTTGTAAAGATGTACAGGTTTAAGAAGTGTGTTTCATTATCTTGATTTTTGCAAATATAATGAAGATTTTAGTTTCAACATGATTTGGCTAAATCGTTTTTCTTAGATTTAAGGATTTTTATGATTTTGTTGTGTTTTGGTAATCTTGATTGTAGAAGAATTAATTTAGCTAATTGTATTTTGTTTTTGTTTTTGTTTTGTAGAAAGCAACAATCTTTATTGGCCATTTTTGGAATCAAAATGAAAAGTGCATGAGAAAAAAGTTGAGAATGGAGGTGCTGTGAGGAAAACGTGAGAACGCTTGAGAAAAAAGTTGAGAATGGAGGTGCTGTGAGGAAAAAGTGAGAACGCTTGAAAAAAAATTAGGCTCACTTGCGAGGAGCTACCCATCACAAATACTAAAATTAGTGTACATTTTGCCAGGGGCTTAACCCCAAGCCAAATTTCTGACGCACTGTACCAGTAGCTGAACCCCTAGCCTGCGCCTACGTCTAGATGTTACAGTTTGAAAAATGTGGATTGCAATTTGCGAGGGGGTTAGCCCCAAGCAAAATGGCAAGGTGGAAGGCCCCTCGCAAATAATTTGCGACTCCCTGTTTAGCTAGGGGACCTCTCCCCTCGCAAATTTTGCATTTGTGAGGGGTTTTTGCCATTTGTGAGGGGATTAACCCCTGGCTAATTACGTTTTTTCTTGTAGAAAAGCATCAACTGTTTAGGGTTGTTTTTCTTTCTAACTTGGACGTTTTTACATCACCAACAAACTATTGGTGTATTTGTTATGTTCATGGATTCAATACCTCGTAGTTTTGTAAAGGTTTAGGTGCTATCAATAAAATTCCCTATTTTCAATAGACTTTAATTTGAGTATTTTTTTCTATATTTATGCATAAGCTTCATTTCTGGTTTATATGTATAATTTAGGAAGCTCCATTTCAGTTTGCTATTTCCATAAGTTTCATTAGCTTTTGATTAATTTCTATTTTTTGTGTTGGATAGATGATGGACCTTACTGCAGTTGTATTTTCAAATCGTTTGTGCTCCAAGGCCTTAGATTAAAATCAAACGAGCTCATGAGTTTTAATAGGTTGATTGGTTCATCTTTGTTTGAAGGCTAAGACAAGGATTTAAACTTGGTCACTCAAAGATATCTTTTAGTCATAGATGATAACCTATTCAGCAATTAAACAACAGCGTTACTTATTTATAATATTTAGGTATCTGACCTTATTTCAAGATAGAATTTGTCAACTGGTCTAATAGATTACTGATGTGGGAACTGTGAACAACCAAGATGAAGTTGGTAGTAACTTTGAGATCTTCTGATAATTTAACTATTTTTTTTTAAATCTCTTAAAAATTTAAGTGCAAAATATGTAGTTGTTTCGTTGTTTGTTCATAATTTATCAGATACTGCGGTACATAATGTTTTTGGTACTAGCGTGTACTATTTGATACTATGTTGTCTATCCTGGAATAGCAACACATTGCAGGATATCTACTATTTAAATATTTATATTTTTATACTAAAGCAATACAAGTAGTTGTTTTACTATTATTTTAGTATTAGTTTATACTATTATATTCACTATCACAATCAATAAATGACTCTTAACATATTTGAAGATAAGAAATTATAATAGTATATAATATAAAATATGTTGAGTATCATTTATAACTATTTTGAATTATTAAAATAATAAATAATATATTAATTATGCTATTTAATGTTATTTTTAATTCAATTCAATATAACATATGTGTTAGAAAATATGTGAAAATGATTTTTTTAGTATTCATTTAAAACTGAAATTTGACGGGGAGCTGTCATATATTGTATGTTTGTAAAAATTGTAAATATGATATAATAAGAAGAATTTAAAACTGATATTTGACGGGAAACTATTATAAATTTTAGGTTAGGAAAAATTGACTAATATCTAAAATGTAATGTTATTTGAATTGGAAAAATAATTTTATTCAAATCTATAGTTTTAAAATTAACTCATCTGGATTCAACTGAGTTTTGTTAACTCATCTGGATTTACGGGTAGATGTAAACGTATCTATGAGATACCGGCCGTAGACTATTAATTTCAATGTCCATTTTTAAATATTTCTCTTGCTGTTGTTTTATATAATTGAAGTTATAGAATCGGTTGTACAAGTAAGTGCGAATCAATGCTTAAAAATTAGTGTATATTTTATAACTATGTCAATGTTAACCAATTGAAGAATTAATTTAAACTTTACAAATGATGGTTTGATAAACATGTGATGTGAATCCAGACGGGACCCGTGCGATAGCACGAGTTTCTTACTAGTTTACATTAAAAAGAGTTTTTATTGGGATTTGTAGCACAATACATATTTTTAGAGAATTTATCTTGACACCTCCTAAATTATACATGCCACCCTCCAAATTTATGAAAAGATCAAATTGTCCAACCAATTTTCATTACCATGCTTTCACAAATTTACGGAAAGAACTGGATTTTTCAAATTCTCTGACGATATCGAAATTTCGAAGGCGTACCTGAAATTCGGCGAAAACAAGTAAGATTTACGGTATATTTTGTGAAATTTTCGGTAGTAAATACCAGAAATTTTAAAATTTCTGAAGCCTAATATCATACCGGAAATTTTGAAATTTCCGGTATTTTAAAGTTTAAAAAAAACTATTTTCCTTATATTTTTAAATTTTGCAGTGAGGACTAGCGGCAGAGATGGTTCTATTGTCGGGACGGACAAGCAAATTATTCAACGTTTCTTTCAAGGTGGCAAAGGATTCGGGGCCATCTTGAGTCTTGGTTTCAACAGCAGGGTTGCAGCCATCAAAATACACTTCTACATTAATCAAATACTGAGGAAGAGGCATTTTGTTGAGATATGTTATCCAATAACCCTAAGACCCCTATTTATACAAATGGTGATGTATTCTAGACCACGCATATGTGTCGGTGCAATCAAGACCCTCCAAAAGTGTTGGCAAAATCTCAACCGTTGAAAAAACCTAATATTGAAACATACCAGAAATTTTAGTTATAATGAAATTTCCGGTATAGCCCAGAAATTTCAAATACACTACCGAAAATTTGGTAGGGTGTACCTGAAATTTGGCAAGATAAATACTCATATTTTAAAGTATGGGTGGGCTTTAGCTTGCAAGTAATCATAAGATGCTTGTTAAATACATCATCTGATTTACTCACCCATTGCGACGAAATTCCAAAAATATCACTGGATTTTAGATTTTAAAATTTGAATGCACTAAATACACAACAAGCTCTCTCTCTAAAACACATCAAAGCAAGTGTTAAAAAAATTGTACTTTGAAAACCGGATTCCTAAGTTACGAAGATTGAACACCGGACTCGCCTCAACACA
The DNA here is from genome assembly GCF_029867415.1 of Vicia villosa. Lineage (NCBI taxonomy): Eukaryota > Viridiplantae > Streptophyta > Magnoliopsida > Fabales > Fabaceae > Vicia > Vicia villosa. The sequence goes on from NW_026705600.1 coordinate 461,422, forward strand.
CCACACATATGCTGAAATTCAGAACCACGCGTTTAAAAACAAACATAGAGCAAGTGCATTAACGTCATACCTTATTATTTTGGTTGGCACGTGGATATTTGAGAACAAACGTGCGATATATGTCGAGTTATTTACCTTAGATACTTCTTATTTTGTGTACCTCTATTCCAAGTTAGATGAAGTTAGTTTATGGTGTTAGACGATGTGACGGATCTAGAAGGGGGTTGAATAGATCCCTTGTTTATTTTTTGCGCTTTTCAAAATTCAAACAAAAGCATCCAGGATTCAAAAATCGTCTACAAACGATCTGTTATTGGAATGACCGGATATGCGAAACCGAGTGGTTGATGAAAAATGCTTCAATACTTTAGTTTATCAATTAGCTTAACTTCGTCACTTATTAATGTTTATTACTACCAATGATCTGTTTCAAAGTAACGACAATAATTTGTGTGTTTGTTAATTTGTCAATCACACAAATTATGTTGAATGAAAGTAAAATGCGAGAAAGAGAAACAACACACGATTTGTTTAGGAAGTTCCCCTTGTCGTCCTCGCGTAGGGTACGCCTGCCCCTAATTGCAAAATTAGAATTAGGATAGTTTGCTATTATGATTGCAAAAGTTTACAAGAGATAGAAATTAGTCACCACAATTCACACCCGAATAGTTGAATTGAAAACTAAGCTCCTATCTTCCCTTAATTCGAGTTGAACCAAGTGTGTCACTAATCTTTGATAAACCTCTGGTTGTAGCTACCTTGTTGAGAACCCAATTTATTTCTCAAAGCTTTTGCTCGGCTAATTGTATCCCAAGATTGTGACCCCAATTCTTCCTTCCCTATCCACCGATTGTTGCTACCTTGTTGAGCGAACCCACGATTCCTCAATCCCTTAAGCACGGCTGAATATGGATAAAGCAAAGAATTGTCAAAAAAACCCCAATCACAATGACCTTGGAGGACAAAACCCTAATATTTTATTCAAGAAAAAATCCACAATCTCTCAACCCGAACAAGATCGCAATCTTCTACTATCGGATGTTATCTGTAACACCCGTATAATTTTAATTTTTAATTTAATTTGAATATTAGATTAATAATTATTATTATTATGAATTTTATGAAAATAAGAGGAAAATGATGGTTAATGGCATTTGGGCCATGTGTGAGATTAGTAAGAAGAAGGGGGTGTGGTGCAGTAAAGCCCTTACTAATTTAATATTATTTTTATTAAAATAATTAGAATTGGAGAATTAGGGAAGAAAGAACGTGAGAGAACAGAAGTTGGAACAAGGAACGTGAAGGAGAACCGTAGAGGGAGAGACCAAGAACCAAGATTCTATCTGAGGTAAAGGGAGACTCTCCGTTTAATCTCTTTTATCGTATTATAGGTGATAGTATAGATTAGGAGTATGATTTGATCCATTGATTCTATATTCTGAATATTCATCTGTGTTCATCATTAAATTGAACTGTTAATCCCTAATAACTGATAGATTTAGGGTATGATGAATAGAATTGGTAGGGAATCATATACTATGGTTATGGATGAATTCGTATGCTGTTTAGATGTGCTTTTCTCTGGTTTTTGGACTCAAAATCGTGGACTGGTATGAGTAAAAACGAATGGGTTTTGGACTGTTACGAATTCTGCAGGTTCTGGGCATTTTCTGGTGTTTCGCGTATGAAACAGTGCCATACGCGTATGGGATGAGGTCATACGCGTATGGGGGACACTCCCAATGGGCTATACGCGTATGATACGCAGTTGCCCTGTCCCAAACACCATGTACTGGTGTTTTGCGTATGAGAGCGTATGAGGATGCTCATACGCGTATGGGAATTTGGAAAGAGGAAAATTATTCTGGTGATACGCGTATGGCTATACTGATACGCGTATGAGGTTGATTGTAGGCAAAATTTGGTTCTGTTGAGATGCGTATGATACGCGTATGAGGCAAGGGGATACGCGTATGGACGCGTATGGACCCTATGATACGCGCATGGCTTCCTGTATGTGAAATTTCTGTTTTTGTGATTTTTCTGGAAAGTTTGATGATGTGTAACTTTCGATTTGTAGGCCTGTTTGTATGCTGTTTTAGACTGTGTAAACCTTGTGATGTGATTCTGTGGTTTACTGATGATTGATTGTATTGAATGATGTAATGTATATATGAACATGCTTAGTATTGATGATGATGATGATGATGAAATGAGTATAGATGATGCTACTCATAGAATGGTGATGATGAAAGTATGTTATATATATGTTGCATGCATTCATAAACATTGGTTGAATCCTATATGATGAGAGGATTCAGCGAGGGGCAGAATTCCCATTGTGAGGAATTTGTGCTGGCAGGGCCGTATCTGGATGATGATAGATCGGTCGGTGGATGATTTCCACTGGTGATGATTGGTACCACATGCATAGTGTCAGTTCATACATGTGCATGATTTGTTTATAGCATGATGATAGATGTTACATGTTGACTGTTTGTTTATCTGTGGATGTATGAATGATTGATTTGTCTGAGTATGAAACTATTGGGTGAATGATATAACTATGATATGTTATTATTTATGATGCAATAACAGTGGTTAACTGTGATGAGACTCACCCTTATTTGTTGTCATTTTCAGATTGAGGATAGCGGCGTGACTTGGTGAGGATTAGCTCATAAGTCGGTTTTAGTATTGTGTCGGTGTCATGATCTGGTAGATGTAACACTGGGAACGTTTTGTTTTGTTTTAGAGTTTTGTTTATAACTCTATTTATTTATGATGTTTGAAGTCTGATACATTGTTGATGAATGTTGACTTGATGAAGTATTTCCGCTGTGTAAAACATGAATTGATTAATGAGTTATGATCTCAGGTGTTTTCAGTGAATGCATGACTTATACTGACGCGTGTTTTATTATTTATGAAATTATGATGCCTCTCTACATGTTACTCTGATTTAATAATTGTCTACTTGCCGCGGGTTATTAGAGGGGTGTTACAAAAGTGGTATCAGAGCATAGTCGGTCGTTGTGACCAGAGTCTTAGTGTCAGTCTTCTGTGTATGCGACTAATACAAGTTATTTGTCGATACTTTTGTTCTGACCGGATTGTTTGTGTTAAGCAGAACAATGGCTGGAAGAGGAGCAAGAAACGACGATGCTATCGCTGAGGCTCTGGGCATGATTGCTGGTGTGCTGGGAGGGAATGCCAATGGAGTTGCGATTGGTGCTGACAGACAACTGAACAGTTTCCAGAGGAACAATCCTCCATTGTTCAAGGGCACGCATGATCCTGAAGGTGCTCAGAAATGGCTTAAGGAGATCGAGAGGATTTTCAGAGTCATTGACTGTGCTGAGGATCTCAAAGTGAGATATGGCACTCACATGTTATCAGAGGAAGCTGATGATTGGTGGATGTCAACCAGAACTGAGCTGGATGCTAGTGGTACAGCAATTACTTGGACTGTATTCAGGAGGGAATTTTTGAGGAGGTATTTTCCTGAAGATGTCAGGGGAAGAAAGGAAGTTGAATTTCTGGCGCTGGTTCAAGGTAATATGTCAGTACCGGAGTATGCTGCTAAGTTTGTGGAACTGGCAAGGTACTATGTGCATTACAATGATGATGAAGCCAGTGAGTTCTCAAAATGTGTCAAATTTGAGAATGGTCTTTGTGATGAGATCAAGCAGTGTATCAGGTACCAGAGAATCCGGAGGTTTGTTGATCTGGTAGATTGTAGCAGGATTTTTGAGGAAGATAACATCAAGCTGAGGTCATCTCACTCTCGCGAGTTGGTTGACAGAAAAGGAAAGAAACATATGGATCGAGGTAAGCCATATGGTAGAGGTAAACCTGTTGATTGGAAGAAACCCAGTGGGGGAGATTCCAGTGCTCGTATCAGGTGTTAAAATTGTGGTGAGATGGGACATCGTAGGAATGAATGCAAGGTTGATCAGAAGAAGTGTTACAAGTGTGACCAAGTGGGTCATATTGCTGCTGACTGCAAGAAGAGGGTTGTGACTTGCTACAACTGTGGTGAAGAGGGTCACATCAGTCCTAATTGTCCTAAGCCAAAGAAGAACCAATCGGGAGGAAAGGTTTTTGCTTTGACTGGGTCTGAGAGTACTCCAGAAGACAGGTTGATTAAAGGTACGTGTTTCATTCATGGCACACCTTTAGTTGCAATTATTGATACTGGAGCAACTCACTCTTTTATTTCTTTGGATTGTGCTGAGAGGTTAAATCTTGAGATATCTGATATAAATGGAAGTATGGTTATTGACACTCCTGCGTCGGGTTCAGTAACTACTTCGTCTGCATGCTTGAATTGTCCGGTTGACATTTTTGGTAGAGAATTTGGGATGGACTTAGTGTGCCTTCCGTTGAAACAACTTGATGTAATCCTGGGAATGAACTGGTTGGAATTCAACCGTGTTCATATCAACTGTTTTGCGAAGACGGTGATTTTTCCTAAAGAGGTCAGTTCTGATAGTCTGGAAATGACATCTAGACAGGTGAATGAAGCTATCAGAGATGGTGCAACAGTGTTTATGTTGTTTGCATTGATGAATATGAAGGAGAAAGTGGCGAGTGGCGAATTGCCTGTGGTGCGTGAATTTCCAGAAGTTTTTCCAGAAGATGTGAATGAATTGCCACCGGAAAGAGAAGTGGAGTTTTCTATTGATTTGGTTCCGGGAACTAGTCCAGTATCAATGGCGTCGTATCGTATGTCGCCGTCTGAATTGGCTGAACTGAAGAAGCAGTTAGAGGAATTGCTTGAGAAGAAGTTTATTCGTCCTAGTGTTTCGCCGTGGGGTGCGCCTGTGTTGCTGGTAAAGAAGAAAGAGGGTTCAATGAGGCTGTGTGTAGATTACAGACAATTGAACAAGGTCACTATCAAGAATCGGTATCCATTGCCGAGGATTGATGATTTGATGGATCAGTTGGTTGGAGCACGTGTGTTTAGTAAAATTGATCTGAGGTCTGGGTATCATCAGATACGTGTGAAGGATGACGATATTCAGAAGACTGCTTTTAGAACGAGGTATGGACATTATGAGTATTCTGTGATGCCGTTTGGAGTTACTAATGCACCTGGTGTTTTTATGGAATATATGAACAGGATTTTTCATCCGTATCTCGACAAGTTTGTGGTGGTATTTATAGATGATATCCTGATATATTCTAAGAATGAAGAAGAACATGCGGAACATCTCAGAACTGTGTTAGAGCTGTTGAAAGAGAAGCAACTTTTTGCCAAACTGTCGAAGTGTGAATTCTGGTTAGAGGAAGTCAGTTTTCTTGGACATGTGATTTCTAAGAATGGTATCGCTGTTGATCCTACAAAGATAGAAGTTGTGTCTCAGTGGGAAGCTCCGAAGTCAGTGTCAGAGATTCGTAGTTTTCTTGGTCTTGCAGGTTACTACCGAAATTTCATTGAAGGATTTTCAAAGTTAGCGTTGTCGTTAACTAAACTAACCAGGAAGGGACAAACCTTTATTTGGGATGCAAAGTGTGAAGAAGGATTCCAAGAGCTGAAGAGGAGATTGACTAGTGCTCCTATTTTGATTCTGCCGAATCCGACAGAATCATTTGTGGTTTATTGTGATGCATCACTGATGGGTTTAGGTGGTGTATTGATGCAGAATCAACAAGTGGTCGCTTATGCGTCGAGACAACTCAAAGTGCATGAGAGGAATTATCCGACTCATGATTTGGAATTGGCAGCTGTGGTGTTTGTCTTGAAGTTGTGGCGACACTATTTGTATGGTTCGAGATTTGAGGTATTCAGTGATCATAAGAGTCTGAAGTATCTCTTCGATCAGAAAGAGTTGAATATGAGGCAGAGAAGGTGGTTAGAATTCCTTAAAGATTATGATTTTGGTTTGAATTACCATCCTGGTAAGGCAAACGTCGTGGCTGACGCATTGAGTAGGAAGACCTTGCATATGTCTATGCTAATGGTAAAGGAATTGGATTTGATTTAACAATTCAGAGACTTGAGTTTAGTGTGTGAAGGTACTCCTACTAGTGTCAAATTGGGTATGCTGAAGCTGACTAGTGGTATTCTTGACGAGATCAGAGAAGGTCAGAAAGCTGATGTTGGATTGATTGATAAGTTGACTTTGATTAACCAAGGCAAGAGTGGTGAATTCAGAGTGGATGAGAATGGTATCCTGAAGTTTGGTGATAGAGTTTGTGTTCCTGATGTTGATGAACTCCGAAAACGTATTTTGGAAGAAGGACACCGTAGTGGGTTGAGTATTCATCCTGGTGCTACCAAGATGTATCATGATTTGAAAAAGTTGTTTTGGTGGCCTGGAATGAAGAAGGAGATTGCTGAGTTTGTGTACTCTTGTTTGACTTGCCAGAAGTCAAAGATTGAGCATCAGAAACCATCTGGGTTGATGCAACCGATGTTTATTCCTGAGTGGAAGTGGGATAGCATATCAATGGATTTTGTTTCGGGTTTGCCGAGAACTGTCAGAAATTGTGAAGCTATCTGGGTCATGGTAGACAGGTTGACGAAGTCTGCACATTTTATACCGGTGAGAATGGATTATCCGATGGAGAAGCTAGCTCAGTTGTATATTGAGAAGATAGTTAGTCTTCATGGTATTCCTTCAAGTATCGTGTCAGACAGAGATCCGAGGTTTACATCTAAGTTCTGGGAAGGTTTGCAGAAAGCTTTGGGTACTAAGCTGAGATTGAGTTCTGCTTATCATCCGCAGACGGATGGGCAGACTGAGAGGACGATTCAGTCGCTAGAGGATTTGTTGCGTGCTTGTGTGTTAGAAAAAGGAGGTACTTGGGATAGTTATCTGCCTTTGATTGAGTTTACCTACAATAACAGTTTTCATTCGAGTATCGGTATGGCTCCGTTTGAGGCTTTGTATGGTAGGAGGTGTAGGACGCCGTTGTGTTGGTACGAATCTGGTGAGAGTGCTGTGATTGGTCCAGAAATTGTACAACAGACTACAGAGAAGATTAAAATGATTCAGGAGAAGATAAAGGCTTCTCAGAGTCGTCAGAAGAGTTATCACGACAAAAGGAGGAAAACACTTGAGTTTCAAGAGGGAGATCATGTGTTTATGAGAGTTACTCCTATGACAGGGATTGGTCGGGCATTGAAGTCGAAGAAGTTGACTCCGCGTTTTATTGGACCATTCCAAATTTCCGAAAGAGTGGGAGAAGTGGCTTATCGTATCGCTCTACCGCCGATGCTTGCAAATTTGCATGATGTGTTTCATGTATCTCAGTTGAGGAAATACATTTCGGATCCGTCCCATGTGATCCAAGTAGATGATGTACAGGTGAAAGATAACTTGACGGTTGAGACTTTACCTGTGAGGATTGAGGATCAAAGGCTGAAGCAATTGCGAGCCAAGGAAATAGCTTTGGTCAGAGTAGCTTGGGGAGGACCTGCTGAGGGAAATGTTACCTGGGAGCTAGAGAGTCAGATGAAGGATTCTTATCCAGAACTTTTTACCTGAGGTATGTTTTCGAGGACGAAAACTCTTTTAGTGGGGGAGAGTTGTAACACCCGTATAATTTTAATTTTTAATTTAATTTGAATATTAGATTAATAATTATTATTATTATGGATTTTATGAAAATAAGAGGAAAATGATGGTTAATGGCATTTGGGCCATGTGTGAGATTAGTAAGAAGAAGGGGGTGTGGTGCAGTAAAGCCCTTACTAATTTAATATTATTTTTCATAAAATAATTAGAATTGGAGAATTGGGGAAGGAAGAACGTGAGAGAACAGAAGTTGGAACAAGGAACGTGAAGGAGAACCGTAGAGGGAGAGACCAAGAACCAAGATTCTATCTGAGGTAAGGGGAGACTCTCCGTTTAATCTCTTATATCGTATTATAGGTGATAGTATAGATTAGGAGTATGATTTGATCCATTGATTCTATATTCTGAATATTCATCTGTGTTCATCATTAAATTGAACTGTTAATCCCTAATAACTGATAGATTTAGGGTATGATGAATAGAATTGGTAGGGAATCATATACTATGGTTATGGATGAATTCGTATGCTGTTTAGATGTACTTTTCTCTGGTTTTTGGACTCAAAATCGTGGACTGGTATGAGTAAAAACGAATGGGTTTTGGACTGTTACAAATTCTGCAGGTTCTGGGCATTTTCTGGTGTTTCGCGTATGAAACAGTGCCATACGCGTATGGGATGAGGTCATACGCGTATGGGGGACACTCCCAATGGGCTATACGCGTATGATACGCAGTTGCCCTGTCCCAAACACCATGTACTGGTGTTTTGCGTATGAGAGCGTATGAGGATGCTCATACGCGTATGGGAATTTGGAAAGAGGAAAATTATTCTGGTGATACGCGTATGGCTATACTGATACGCGTATGAGGTTGATTGTAGGCAAATTTTGGTTCTGTTGAGATGCGTATGATACGCGTATGAGGCAAGGGGAGACGCGTATGGACCCTATGATACGCGTATGGCTTCCTGTATGTGAAATTTCTGTTTTTGTGATTTTTCTGGAAAGTTTGATGATGTGTAACTTTCGATTTGTAGGCCTGTTTGTATGCTGTTTTAGACTGTGTAAACCTTGTGATGTGATTCTGTGGTTTACTGATGATTGATTGTATTGAATGATGTAATGTATATATGAACATGCTTAGTATTGATGATGATGATGATGAAATGAGTATAGATGATGCTACTCATAGAATGGTGATGATGAAAGTATGTTATATATATGTTGCATGCATTCATAAACATAGGTTGAATCCTATATGATGAGAGGATTCAGCGAGGGGCAGAATTCCCATTGTGCGGAATTTGTGCTGGCAGAGCCGTATGTGGATGATGATAGATCGGTCGGTGGATGATTTCCACTGGTGATGATTGGTACCACATGCATAGTGTCAGTTCATACATGTGCATGATTTGTTTATAGCATGATGATAGATGTTACATGTTGACTGTTTGTTTATCTGTGGATGTATGAATGATTGATTTGTCTGAGTATGAAACAATTGGGTGAATGATATAACTATGATATGTTATTATTTATGATGCAATAACATTGGTTAACTGTGATGAGACTCACCCTTACTTGTTGTCATTTTCAGATTGAGGATAGCGGCGTGACTTGGTGAGGATTAGCTCATAAGTCGGTTTTAGTATTGTGTCGGTGTCATGCTCTGGTAGATGTAACACTGGGAACGTTTTGTTTTGTTTTAGAGTTTTGTTTATAACTCTATTTATTTATGATGTTTGAAGTCTGATACATTGTTGATGAATGTTGACTTGATGAAGTATTTCCGCTGTGTAAAACATGAATTGATTAATGAGTTATGATCTCAGGTGTTTTCAGTGAATGCATGACTTATACTGACGCGTGTTTTATTATTTATGAAATTATGATGCCTCTCTACATGTTACTCCGATTTAATAATTGTCTACTTGCCGCGGGTTATTAGAGGGGTGTTACATTATCAACACATGATCCGCACCTTGATCGACAAAAATGATTATGTGTAGTTGTCAATAGATGAGTGAGAGGTTGAAGATGATGAGAGACTTGTGTTTCTATTTTACTTTTCTTGTTGAAAACCAAAATGGTAGAACCAAACATGACTTTATATGTTATCTAAGACAAAGCACCAACTAGTAAGATGAAAAACTGATTTTCTGCGCTAGCAATCGACCTGAACATTCCCGAAGGTGACATGAGGCAAAATTATAAAGCCATTCGTCGACCTATGGGTCGATCTGAGAATTCCCGAGGGTGGTACAAACATCCATCCGTCGACCTATACAGGTGTCATACCCCAATTTTTGACCCTAAGATCATACATCATTTGCATTTCAATCATCAATCAAGATCACAATCTTGAGGTATCTTTTTCCTAATGCTCACTCTATCTCTGAGGGGAGTCATCAAGCACTTTTAGCTTTTAATTTGTTTTATACTAACCAAAATCCAAAAATATGCATTTTTGTTTCCTTTGTTTGTGTTTTGCAGGAAAAAGATCGGGCAAAAATCAAAACAGTGCAAGAAAAGGAATTTTTGAAAATTTCACTATGGAAATCGATTTACCCATAGATGAAATCGATTTCCCTGGACGAAATTTGAAAAAAAGAGGGAAGCATGACACCATTTTGGCACCAATCACATTTTCTTTGATCATTTTTGTCATTTCACCAATTTTCCACCTCATCAAAATTAATTCCCTTCATTAAACCCACTTAAACCCCATTTTACCATTTTACCATTTAAATACCATTTAAACACCAATTAAATACAAGCTAATTAACCAAAAGCAAAAGGACCAAATTGCCACTACTCTTGCTCCCATCCTATAAATAGAGGTCTCTACTCCCTCATTTCTCAAGCTTGGAGAGCCAAAAAAGTGCTTGCACATTTCTCACCCATTCCAAAACCCCCACCCAAAGTTCATTTTCATAGAATTAGTGAGATTTACATTGAATCTTGCTAGTTTTGAACTAAACCTCATACATTTCACTCTTTTCTTTGTTTGTTCATCTCCAATTTTGAAGGATCTACACACTTTGTGCTTGTTCTTGAAGCTACTTCAACATTTGATTCAAGAATTGGTAAATTCCTAAACTCTAAGATGTAGATCTTTGTTGCTTGTGTTCAATGCATCTTTGATGCTATATTGGTCCTATTTGATGGTGAATTGGTGGAAAATTCGTGCTCCAATGGATATGTGATTATAAGGTGTTTGTATGTTTGCTTAAATCAAGTTTTATGCTTCCTAATGCTGATTTTTTGAAAGCTGCGTGCAGGAAATCGATTTCCCTCTGTAGGAAATCGATTTCCACCTTGTTTTTATGCCAATTTTGAACTCTGCACTCAGGAAATCAATTTCCTACAGAGGTAAATCGATTTCCAGTGAGGCAGAATGTGTTTTTTGCCTTTTTTATGCTTGTCTTGGCTTCCTTCTTCCTCCACTTCATTAATATCATTGGATCTAAGATGTTGATAGGTTTGAAATGACCAAATCCATAATATTAGATGAATGATATTAATGATAGTGTGAGTTGATTATCTTTATGCATTTTTATCTTCTTCTTCTCCTTCTTTTACTTTTGATCGATGAAAGTCTTAATACCTTGAGAATTCTTATGGATTCTTGGTAAAGACTATATCGTTACCTATTTTCTTTTCGTGCGGTATTGCTTTCGGAGAGTGATCTACATATCGCTTCTCTCGCATGCATTAGCACACAAAGTTTTGACCGGCCTCGTTGTAGGGTGATTTCTACATAAATCACTTGGCGATCTGCTTAACATAGCGCAATATTTCGTGTCCCGAATCAAAAAAGATCAAATATGGAAGAGAATTGTATGCGGTTGATTTAAGACTTATGGAGGTTTATCGTGTAGTCGCTATGATTTTATCAAGCTTCTGAAAAATTTCCATTGAATTTAAATCCGAGAACATCCTTCACTCACCATTGATCTTCCTTATTAACTTTGATAACATACTTGACAAGTTTCAAGATGGTATCTTTAACATCTAACAATTAACTTTAATTTCCGCAATTTATTATATCGCTCTTTATTTTTCGCTTTATCGCTTTATTTTATCATTCATCATGTTTATGTTTTCGCTATTTTCTCTTTGTCCATTTAGACGTATGTTTATGTTTCCGCTATTTTCTCTTTGTCCATTTGGACGTATGTTTATGTTTCCGCTATTTTCTTTTTGTCCACTTGGACCATACTTTATTTTTATGCTAAAACACTAATAAATAACGAAAATCTAAAAAACGTTTAAGGCTCTCTTTCGGACTATTGGTTACTATCCCGAGCATTTTGGAGATTCGGACTTATGGACTTAGTACCTCTGGACTCATATTCTGTTATTACTCTGTGGTTATTCTGTTTGTCTGGCATTGGATTGTTGTCTGTTTGTGTATGCAGGTATTTTCTTGAAAGTCCTTGATGGTTAATTCCAAGGCATTGATATAAGGATTTTACCCGAAAACATCCGTTACTCTGCCCGATTTTCGTCAGAATTCTAATGTGCTTAATGCAAAGTGGTGCTAAGATAATAAGTTCATCTGGATCCCCAAGTAATGTGTTGGTCTAGTGTTCGATATTCCAAAGGATGGGAAATCTACCTTGACTCATAATGTAAAGTGTTGGCTTCTTCTTCGGTTAGACCGTTCTTTTCCTTAGCTTTTATTTTACGCATTAGGATAGCCTCTTCATCTCCTCCCCTTCTTTAATTTTCAAAATCTTCTCCCTTTTTTACAAAACCTTCTTATGTTTGCAACCTTTTCAAAACCTTTCTCTAAAAATATCTTTTGCCCTTAGTGGCCTTTTTCTTCAAAAAGTTTAGACACGACTAATTGTTGAAATGAGTGGCGATACCCCACGATTTTGAAATTGATTGATATAATGAGATCTTTTCGTGTGAGAGAGCTAGTGACATACTCGTCGATTTCTATCCGAGTTGGATCCCTTCTTTCATTTGCGAAGCAAAGAACTCATTTGTTCTCATGCTCAAGATCAATGGCTGAGAATTTCTCTCCAACGACGATAAAGTGCCTATTCGTTTTAAAACGTTTTTCCCTTTAAGCGGAACTACATTAGCTCTGACTTCTCCATTGCACCGAGGAGGTATGTAGGCACAAGGCTTAATGCCTTGCCGAGCTTATTTTAAAAATAAAACAAACCCCTTTTTTAGCACACACGACACAGATTTTCAAAAAGGTTCCTGTGGAGTACCACGGATATGAGGGGTGCTTAAAACCTTCCCCTTGTATAATCAACACCCGTACCTAAGATCTCTTTTCTTTTTGTTTTAAAAAAACAAACTTTGGGTTTTCTTCATTCTTTTCCCTTTTCCTTTGGAAACAATAAAGCACGGTGGCGACTTTCACTGAAATATTGAGTCGAGTCAATCCTATGGCTTCGATCTCAGATTTTCCCCGCTACAGAAAAAATGGCGACTTCACTGGGGATCCAGTTTTAAGTGTGTTAAGCCTATTTTTGTTTATCTATGTGTTTTTATCTGTATATATCATTGTGTGCTTTGTTTGTTTATTTTCTTTTTTCTTTTTGGTGCTCAATGGTTCCTCTATGATGAGATAAAGTCCTAACCCGGATTTTGGTGAGTAACTTGAGATAGGAGGTGGTAAGATCAATAGTCGCATGTCAGGAGCAATCCTTACCATGAGCGTCATATGGTGGAACCCCAATCAGTGGAGGCCTCATGGAAGGTAGTAGTTGTTGTTATGAATCATCGTAAGAACGCTATTACTTTCAATAGTGAATGTCCGTAGAAGATGAATGACCTAGAACCCTTTTAACCCATCTAAGCATTTTTAGGATGTAGTGCAGAAACAAGATCAAGTACCAATTTGAGCTTGTTGTCATGCAATGCTACGCTCAGACGAGGTCTTTTTAGGCATATTATTGGCGCCCATGAGCAATTGTGTGTGCCGGTAATATCCGATAGAAGATTGAAAACTCTGGGAACCTTTGTAGAACCCGTTCGGTAGGTACAAAATTCCCTAGTACATGCCTTTGTGGGTGGTTCTTAACCTTGACTCCATGCTCGTGACGTTGAACCTTTGAACTTTGTTCGTGCGACCGTGTGTGATCTTGATTGTGATTGATGCATAAACCATGCATCCATGCATTCATTTGATTTCCAAGGAACTCATAGGTCTTTCTTTGTAAACATCATAAGTTTCATCAAACTCAATGGATCTTGGGTGTTGATGGGGTGAAAACCTTAATCCACCAAAATGGATGACTGATCTTGATGATAACTTGATTAAAGCTTTGATCCAATATAGGATTTACCTCCTTCATGTTTTGATGTTTACAAATTAATAACTTGAATTCCTTAAAAATCAAATAAATAAAAAGAGACAACAACAATTGCATCATTTGCATACATACATCCAGATTGTCCAGAAAACTTATCCTTGTCTGTCTCCATCTTCAGAGTTTGTCTGTCTACCGTCAAGCTGATTCCTCCACACAAGTACGGAACTAGAGCCAACTTCGGATTGAGAATGGAATACAAAGAGCAACACAATACAGAGGTCAGAATGGAAATTGATGAGTTGAAGTCAGGCATGGCCAAGCTCACTGAAATGTTGCAAGTTTTGATTGCTAGAGGAGAACCGCCTCAAAAGAATGTCATTGTTGAAGTCTCAAGTGATGATGTTGACCCTCAACCTACTCAACAACCACCTTCTACATGGCCTGAGTTTGGTTTTCCACCTGGTTACACTCCTCCCTATGAGAAGACTACTGGTATTGGTCAATCTTCACAACTTTTGATTCGTCAGACTTCAAATCAAGTTTTTCATGCTCCTGTCTATACTGAATCTCAGCCTATCGTGCACACTGTTGCTCAACCTACTTATGTGAATCCTCTGTTTGAATATCAAGTTGCTCGTTCCCAGAATGGAAGTCAAGGAGATGCTGGAGATATTGAAGATGTCAAAGAGCAGTATCATGCTTTAGAAAAGTGTCTAAGAGGTATGGAAGGAAATGATTACTTTGGGGTTGCTGTTGAGAATATGTGTTTGATTTCCGACTTTGTCATGCCTGCAAAATTCAAGACTCCTGAGTTTGAGAAATATAAAGGGAACACTTGCCTAAGAAGCCATTTGACCAAGTACTATCGCAAGATGGCTGCTTATACACATAATGATAAATTGCTTATCCATTGCTTTCAGGATAGTTTGAGTGGAGCTTCGCTGAAATGGTATATGGGGCTTGAGAAGAGTCACATTCATTGCTTCCAAGATCTGACTGATGCTTTCATGAAACAATATAAGTATAATTTGGACATGGCACCTGATCGCCGACAACTACAAAGCATGTCTCAAAAGGAGAAAGAATCTTTCAAGGAGTACGCTCAACGCTGGAGAGAGCTAGCTTCTCAAGTGGAGCCACCTTTAGCTGAAAAGGAATTGAATGGCATGTTTATGTACACTCTCTCACCCTTCTTTTGGGAGAAAATGATTGGTAGTGTATCTTCGAACTTCATAGACTTGGTAACCATTGGTCAGAGACTTGAAGAGGGAATCAAGAATGGGAAAGTTACTCATGTTGCTGAATCTTCTGGTGGATCGAAGAAACCTTATGGAAACTTCCACAAAAAGAAAGAGAATGAGACTAATGCTGTGTCAGATGACAGAAGGGGATCTCGTCGTAGACCTCAAAATGGTGATCAACCTTATGTAGCCGCTGTCGCTCCTGTGTATGTTCAAGTTCCTCAACCTCAGGTTGCTAATCAGAATCAGAACCACGATAGGACTCACTTTGATCCTTTTCCTATGACTTACACTGAATTATATCCCGCATTGGTCCATAAAGGGTTGATCACAACAAGAGTTATGCCTCCTCCTCGAAATCCTCCCTCAAAAGGATTCTGACCTGATCTTCATTGTGAATTCCATCAGGGTGGTGCTGGCCATGATTTAGAAGGTTGTTATGCTTTGAAGACTAGAGTTCAAGAGTTGGTGAGATCAAAGATGCTCTCTTTCAGAGATGTTGGTCCCAATGTTGTCACCAATCCTTTTCCAGATCAAAGTGGCTGAAGATAAGTCAAAGCCCGATTTTCCTAAAGCCAAGTGTTTCAGACGAGATAGCTCATCTTTGTTGCTGATTAGTCACTAGGCCTTATTTCTATACTGTTTGTATTTCCTTTATTGTGCTGTTTACTTTTAGACTTTGTTTGTTTCTGAATGGTGATTTTAATGAAATGAGCATTGCATATTTTGAATTCATTCACATCTACTATGTTTATGCTTATGCTTTCTTTTACAAAACTTTTTCTTCCATATGCTTTCTCTATCAAACTTGTGTTTTGTACAAAGATTGGAGGGAGGAGGATGACGATGAAATACCCAAGTTGTTGAACTGTATGCTTTCAAATAAAACTCTGCTGATGAGATACAGGCATTGTTTCAATTCCCAAACACTAGAGAAATAAGGAAGTTAATCCCTTGTGAACCCCTCTGAGCCTTCGAAGTTGGTGTTTCTTTCTGTACGAAAAAACCCGCATTATTTAACCTGGGGCAGGGTAGTTCTCAATTAATTTGGCTGTGCATTCTATTTTAAGAGAATCATTCAATACACCTTTCAACAAGGGTTTCAATCACAAGCCTTCCTCCGCATACATCAAATAAATGTGGGAGATGTCAATCAAAAGCAAATGATGGTTCATCTTAATCATTAAGCAAGGCAGTCACTATCTTTCAAAAAAAAAAGTATAAAAAAAATATATAGAATCAAAGAAAAGCCTGCTAAGTCAAAAACCAAAAAACGACTTAGGCAAAAATCAAGGCATCCCGCTGACTGTAAGTTCAAAAATAAACAGTTCAGGCAAAAGTTAGGGATATCAAAAGAAAGAATCAAAAAAGGAAGTCAATAAATTCCTCAAGCAACAAAATGTTGTGACAACAAAGAGGAAGAAGTAACTGCCATCTCAAAAGTTCTCTTTGCTTATGAACTATCATCATTATCAAAGGTGCAATTCCAGAAGCCTCTTGGAACCTGAAGGCATAAGCTGAATTAACTGAGTTTTAGGACTGGAGATCATCACGAAGAAAGGGTGGGTACAATCAAATTTTGAGCCTTATATCATTTGTTTTTTAAACCGTGAACCTAGCCACGTTACAACCTTCAAAAGACCTAATTGAAGCAAGGTTTGTTTGAAAGCATACTACAACAAGGTTGCGTAAGCTGACTCCCATGAGATTTGCCAATCATTTGTTTTCATATCATGCCTTTGCTTTATCTTTCACTTTGAATGTCTTAACCCTTTGTGTTTTTACCAGTGATTCCATTTGCTTTACATCAATAACATCATTCCAATAATGATTTTGATTGCAAAAATATGTTTTGAGCATTGCATTAAAATTACCATTCTTGAATGAACATTTTATTTGCAAGTAAGCACTCATTTTTCAGGAAGTTCAAACAGTCGAGAAACTTGACCAGTGATCCAATCAGGGGCAGGTTATTTCAAGATCCTATTATTCAGATGTTCAGTCAAGATTTGTTGATCAGAATATCCTTTCAAGACTTATATTGGGGCAAGATTTCCCAACATTCATTTGAGAACTAAGGCCATGATCAGTTCATCCCCTAGTACAGTTCAACTGAAGCCATGATCAGTTAACTTGCAACAATTGGTCAATCAGGGGCAATCTTCTTCAGTAAACCCCAAGAAGTTTTATCGGTCCTTCTCAGAGGATCACCAGTCTGATACAGTTACCAATGTGACAAGAAGTGTGTCCAAGCATCTTCTTCATAAGCAGAGTTGGCAGAGCTCACGCGTTGAGGAATCAGATTTCCTATCGTGCCTCACAAAAGAGTATACCTCAATCGTCGTAAATTATCGCATTGCATTAAGCATTCATCATGCATAAAAAATTTAACATCATGCATAGAAACAAATTCATACTCATTTACATTCTTCTGAGGTCTTGTTGTTATCAACATCTTACCTTGAGATCAAAGTCCAACTCACTTGGCACCTACCAAAAACAGATACTTGTTGGTCTCCTCCATCTAGTTCTATTCCTAGATGTCCCTTTCTACTTTCAGTGCCATTCTTGAAAGATGTTTCTCACCTTATTCACTGCCATTCCTGGATATTGTGATTTCTTACCTCATTCAGTGCCATTCCCGAGTGTTGTGATTCTTCTTTCTTTCAGTGCCATTTCTGAAAGATGTTTCTCACCTTATTCACTGCCATTCCTGGATATTGTGATTTCTTACCTCATTCAGTGTCATTCCTGAGTGTTGTGATTCTTCTTTCTTTCAGTGCCATTCCTGAAAGATGTTTCTCACCTTATTCACTGCCATTCCTGGATATTGTGATTTCTTACCTCATTCAGTGCCATTCTTGAGTGTTGTGATTCTTCTTTCTTTCAGTGCCATTCCTGAAAGATGTTTCTCACCTTATTCAGTGCCATTCCTGGATATCGTGATTTTCTCACCTCATTCAGTGTCGTTCCTAAATGTTGTTGACTCTCTTTTACTTCTTTCAGTGCCATTCCTGAAGGACCATTTGAATCACTTTATCCAATGCCATTCTTGGATATTATTTTCTCACTTCATTCAATGTTGTTCTCAGATGTTGTGATCTTCGCTTAATTCACTGTTATTCTTGAATATCATGATCCTTTATCTGGTGCCATTCCTGGATATCATTTTCTCACTTCATTCAATGCTATTCTCGGATGTTGTGATCTTCACTTTATTCACTACTATTCTTGAATATAGTGATCCTTTCTATCCAGTGCCATTCCTGGATGTCCTTTCCAAATTCAGTCATGTTTTACTCTTGAATGACTTTTGATGTGGGTTATAGAGATTTTTCTCTCTGAATTTCTCTGTTGATTTTTCTGTCCAGAATTCCTTTCATGTTTTACTCTTGGGAGCTTCTGTTTACGTTCTCTTTCTCCCGTGAAGTCCAAGTTTTATTCCTGGATGACACATACCTTTTCCCCAGTGGAATCCTTTCTTATCTCCCCAGTGATGTTATACTTTCCTCTATTCCATAATCATACTTGGTGCATCCATTAACATCGCATCATACCTTAGGTTCAAAAATTGTGTGTTTTATATTTAAGTCTCTTCAATTACGTCGAGCTGAGGATTTTAACCCTCACATCTCCGGATAGAAGAAACTTAAATAGGGGCATCTGTCATACCCCAATTTTTGACCCTAAGATCATACATCATTTGCATTTCAATCATCAATCAAGATCACAATCTTGAGGTATCTTTTTCCTAATGCTCACTCTATCTCTGAGGGGAGTCATCAAGCACTTTTAGCTTTTAATTTGTTTTATACTAACCAAAATCCAAAAATATGCATTTTTGTTTCCTTTGTTTGTGTTTTGCAGGAAAAAGATCTAGCAAAAATCAAAACAGTGCAAGAAAAGGAATTTTTGAAAATTTCACTATGGAAATCGATTTACCCATATAGGAAATTGATTTCCCTGGACGAAATTTGAAAAAAACAGGGAAGCATGACACCATTTTGGCACCAATCACATTTTCTTTGATCATTTTTGTCATTTCACCAATTTTCCACCTCATCAAAATTAATTCCCTTCATTAAACCCACTTAAACCCCATTTTACCATTTAAATACCATTTAAACACCAATTAAACACAAGCTAACTAACCAAAAGCAAAAAGACCAAATTGCCACTACTCTCGCTCCCATCCTATAAATATAGGTCTCTACTCCCTCATTTCTCAAGCTTGGAGAGCCAAAAAAGTGCTTGCAAATTCATTTCTCACCCTTTCCAAAAACCCCACCCAAAGTTCATTTTCATAGAAATAGTGAGATTTACATTGAATCTTGCTAGTTTTGAACTAAACCTCCTACATTTCACTCTTTTCTTTGTTTGTTCATCTCCAATTTTGAAGGATCTACACACATTGTGCTTGTTCTTGAAGCTACTTCAACATTTGATTCAAGAATTGGTAAATTCCTAAACTCTAAGATGTAGATCTTTGTTGCTTGTGTTCAATGCATCTTTGATGCTATATTGGTCCTATTTGATGGTGAATTGGTGGAAAATTCGTGCTCCAATGGATATGTGATTATAAGGTGTTTGTATGTTTGCTTAAATCAAGTTTTATGCTTCCTAATGCTGATTTTTTGAAAGCTGCGTGCAGGAAATCGATTTCCCTCTGTAGGAAATCGATTTCCACCTTGTTTTTATGCCAATTTTGAACTCTGCACTCAGGAAATCAATTTCCTACAGAGGTAAATCGATTTCCAGTGAGGCAGAATGTGTTTTTTGCCTTTTTTATGCTTGTCTTGGCTTCCTTCTTCCTCCACTTCATTAATATCATTGGATCTAAGATGTTGATAGGTTTGAAATGACCAAATCCATAATATTAGATGAATGATATTAATGATAGTGTGAGTTGATTATCTTTATGCATTTTTATCTTCTTCTTCTCCTTCTTTTACTTTTGATCGATGAAAGTCTTAATACCTTGAGAATTCTTATGGATTCTTGGTAAAGACTATATCGTTACCTATTTTCTTTTCGTGCGGTATTGCTTTCGGAGAGTGATCTACATATCGCTTCTCTCGCATGCATTAGCACACAAAGTTTTGACCGGCCTCGTTGTAGGGTGATTTCTACATAAATCACTTGGCGATCTGCTTAACATAGCGCAATATTTCGTGTCCCGAATCAAAAAAGATCAAATATGGAAGAGAATTGTATGCGGTTGATTTAAGACTTATGGAGGTTTATCGTGTAGTCGCTATGATTTTATCAAGCTTCTGAAAAATTTCCATTGAATTTAAATCCGAGAACATCCTTCACTCACCATTGATCTTCCTTATTAACTTTGATAACATACTTGACAAGTTTCAAGATGGTATCTTTAACATCTAACAATTAACTTTAATTTCCGCAATTTATTATATCGCTCTTTATTTTTCGCTTTATCGCTTTATTTTATCATTCATCATGTTTATGTTTCCGCTATTTTCTCTTTGTCCATTTAGACGTATGTTTATGTTTCCGCTATTTTCTCTTTGTCCATTTGGACGTATGTTTATGTTTCCGCTATTTTCTTTTTGTCCACTTGGACCATACTTTATTTTTATGCTAAAACACTAATAAATAACGAAAATCTAAAAAACGTTTAAGGCTCTCTTTCGGACTATTGGTTACTATCCCGAGCATTTTGGAGATTCGGACTTATGGACTTAGTACCTCTGGACTCATATTCTGTTATTACTCTGTGGTTATTCTGTTTGTCTGGCATTGGATTGTTGTCTGTTTGTGTATGCAGGTATTTTCTTGAAAGTCCTTGATGGTTAATTCCAAGGCATTGATATAAGGATTTTACCCGAAAACATCCGTTACTCTGCCCGATTTTCGTCAGAATTCTAATGTGCTTAATGCAAAGTGGTGCTAAGATAATAAGTTCATCTGGATCCCCAAGTAATGTGTTGGTCTAGTGTTCGATATTCCAAAGGATGGGAAATCTACCTTGACTCATAATGTAAAGTGTTGGCTTCTTCTTCGGTTAGACCGTTCTTTTCCTTAGCTTTTATTTTACGCATTAGGATAGCCTCTTCATCTCCTCCCCTTCTTTAATTTTCAAAATCTTCTCCCTTTTTTACAAAACCTTCTTATGTTTGCAACCTTTTCAAAACCTTTCTCTAAAAATATCTTTTGCCCTTAGTGGCCTTTTTCTTCAAAAAGTTTAGACACGACTAATTGTTGAAATGAGTGGCGATACCCCACGATTTTGAAATTGATTGATATAATGAGATCTTTTCGTGTGAGAGAGCTAGTGACATACTCGTCGATTTCTATCCGAGTTGGATCCCTTCTTTCATTTGCGAAGCAAAGAACTCATTTGTTCTCATGCTCAAGATCAATGGCTGAGTATTTCTCTCCAACGACGATAAAGTGCCTATTCGTTTTAAAACGTTTTTCCCTTTAAGCGGAACTACATTAGCTCTGACTTCTCCATTGCACCGAGGAGGTATGTAGGCACAAGGCTTAATGCCTTGCCGAGCTTATTTTAAAAATAAAACAAACCCCTTTTTTAGCACACACGACACAGATTTTCAAAAAGGTTCCTGTGGAGTACCACGGATATGAGGGGTGCTTAAAACCTTCCCCTTGTATAATCAACACCCGTACCTAAGATCTCTTTTCTTTTTGTTTTAAAAAAACAAACTTTGGGTTTTCTTCATTCTTTTCCCTTTTCCTTTGGAAACAATAAAGCACGGTGGCGACTTTCACTGAAATATTGAGTCGAGTCAATCCTATGGCTTCGATCTCAGATTTTCCCCGCTACAGAAAAAATGGCGACTTCACTGGGGATCCAGTTTTAAGTGTGTTAAGCCTATTTTTGTTTATCTATGTGTTTTTATCTGTATATATCATTGTGTGCTTTGTTTGTTTATTTTCTTTTTTCTTTTTGGTGCTCAATGGTTCCTCTATGATGAGATAAAGTCCTAACCCGGATTTTGGTGAGTAACTTGAGATAGGAGGTGGTAAGATCAATAGTCGCATGTCAGGAGCAATCCTTACCATGAGCGTCATATGGTGGAACCCCAATCAGTGGAGGCCTCATGGAAGGTAGTAGTTGTTGTTATGAATCATCGTAAGAACGCTATTACTTTCAATAGTGAATGTCCGTAGAAGATGAATGACCTAGAACCCTTTTAACCCATCTAAGCATTTTTAGGATGTAGTGCAGAAACAAGATCAAGTACCAATTTGAGCTTGTTGTCATGCAATGCTACGCTCAGACGAGGTCTTTTTAGGCATATTATTGGCGCCCATGAGCAATTGTGTGTGCCGGTAATATCCGATAGAAGATTGAAAACTCTGGGAACCTTTGTAGAACCCGTTCGGTAGGTACAAAATTCCCTAGTACATGCCTTTGTGGGTGGTTCTTAACCTTGACTCCATGCTCGTGACGTCGAACCTTTGAACTTTGTTCGTGCGACCGTGTGTGATCTTGATTGTGATTGATGCATAAACCATGCATCCATGCATTCATTTGATTTCCAAGGAACTCATAGGTCTTTCTTTGTAAACATCATAAGTTTCATCAAACTCAATGGATCTTGGGTGTTGATGGGGTGAAAACCTTAATCCACCAAAATGGATGACTGATCTTGATGATAACTTGATTAAAGCTTTGATCCAATATAGGATTTACCTCCTTCATGTTTTGATGTTTACAAATTAATAACTTGAATTCCTTAAAAATCAAATAAATAAAAAGAGACAACAACAATTGCATCATTTGCATACATACATCCAGATTGTCCAGAAAACTTATCCTTGTCTGTCTCCATCTTCAGAGTTTGTCTGTCTACCGTCAAGCTGATTCCTCCACACAAGTACGGAACTAGAGCCAACTTCGGATTGAGAATGGAATACAAAGAGCAACACAATACAGAGGTCAGAATGGAAATTGATGAGTTGAAGTCAGGCATGGCCAAGCTCACTGAAATGTTGCAAGTTTTGATTGCTAGAGGAGAACCGCCTCAAAAGAATGTCATTGTTGAAGTCTCAAGTGATGATGTTGACCCTCAACCTACTCAACAACCACCTTCTACATGGCCTGAGTTTGGTTTTCCACCTGGTTACACTCCTCCCTATGATAAGACTACTGGTATTGGTCAATCTTCACAACTTTTGATTCGTCAGACTTCAAATCAAGTTTTTCATGCTCCTGTCTATACTGAATCTCAGCCTATCGTGCACACTGTTGCTCAACCTACTTATGTGAATCCTCTGTTTGAATATCAAGTTGCTCGTTCCCAGAATGGAAGTCAAGGAGATGCTGGAGATATTGAAGATGTCAAAGAGCAGTATCATGCTTTAGAAAAGCGTCTAAGAGGTATGGAAGGAAATGATTACTTTGGGGTTGCTGTTGAGAATATGTGTTTGATTTCCGACTTTGTCATGCCTGCAAAATTCAAGACTCCTGAGTTTGAGAAATATAAAGGGAACACTTGCCTAAGAAGCCATTTGACCAAGTACTATCGCAAGATGGCTGCTTATACACATAATGATAAATTGCTTATCCATTGCTTTCAGGATAGTTTGAGTGGAGCTTCGCTGAAATGGTATATGGGGCTTGAGAAGAGTCACATTCATTGCTTCCAAGATCTGACTGATGCTTTCATGAAACAATATAAGTATAATTTGGACATGGCACCTGATCGCCGACAACTACAAAGCATGTCTCAAAAGGAGAAAGAATCTTTCAAGGAGTACGCTCAACGCTGGAGAGAGCTAGCTTCTCAAGTGGAGCCACCTTTAGCTGAAAAGGAATTGAATGGCATGTTTATGTACACTCTCTCACCCTTCTTTTGGGAGAAAATGATTGGTAGTGTATCTTCGAACTTCATAGACTTGGTAACCATTGGTCAGAGACTTGAAGAGGGAATCAAGAATGGGAAAGTTACTCATGTTGCTGAATCTTCTGGTGGATCGAAGAAACCTTATGGAAACTTCCACAAAAAGAAAGAGAATGAGACTAATGCTGTGTCAGATGACAGAAGGGGATCTCGTCGTAGACCTCAAAATGGTGATCAACCTTATGTAGCCGCTGTCGCTCCTGTGTATGTTCAAGTTCCTCAACCTCAGGTTGCTAATCAGAATCAGAACCACGATAGGACTCACTTTGATCCTTTTCCTATGACTTACACTGAATTATATCCCGCATTGGTCCATAAAGGGTTGATCACAACAAGAGTTATGCCTCCTCCTCGAAATCCTCCCTCAAAAGGATTCTGACCTGATCTTCATTGTGAATTCCATCAGGGTGGTGCTGGCCATGATTTAGAAGGTTGTTATGCTTTGAAGACTAGAGTTCAAGAGTTGGTGAGATCAAAGATGCTCTCTTTCAGAGATGTTGGTCCCAATGTTGTCACCAATCCTTTGCCAGATCAAAGTGGCTGAAGATAAGTCAAAGCCCGATTTTCCTAAAGCCAAGTGTTTCAGACGAGATAGCTCATCTTTGTTGCTGATTAGTCACTAGGCCTTATTTCTATACTGTTTGTATTTCCTTTATTGTGCTGTTTACTTTTAGACTTTGTTTGTTTCTGAATGGTGATTTTAATGAAATGAGCATTGCATATTTTGAATTCATTCACATCTACTATGTTTATGCTTATGCTTTCTTTTACAAAACTTTTTCTTCCATATGCTTTCTCTATCAAACTTGTGTTTTGTACAAAGATTGGAGGGAGGAGGATGACGATGAAATACCCAAGTTGTTGAACTGTATGCTTTCAAATAAAACTCTGCTGATGAGATACAGGCATTGTTTCAATTCCCAAACACTAGAGAAATAAGGAAGTTAATCCCTTGTGAACCCCTCTGAGCCTTCGAAGTTGGTGTTTCTTTCTGTACGAAAAAACCCGCATTATTTAACCTGGGGCAGGGTAGTTCTCAATTAATTTGGCTGTGCATTCTATTTTAAGAGAATCATTCAATACACCTTTCAACAAGGGTTTCAATCACAAGCCTTCCTCCGCATACATCAAATAAATGTGGGAGATGTCAATCAAAAGCAAATGATGGTTCATCTTAATCATTAAGCAAGGCAGTCACTATCTTTCAAAAAAAAAGTATAAAAAAAATATATAGAATCAAAGAAAAGCCTGCTAAGTCAAAAACCAAAAAACGACTTAGGCAAAAATCAAGGCATCCCGCTGACTGTAAGTTCAAAAATAAACAGTTCAGGCAAAAGTTAGGGATATCAAAAGAAAGAATCAAAAAAGGAAGTCAATAAATTCCTCAAGCAACAAAATGTTGTGACAACAAAGAGGAAGAAGTAACTGCCATCTCAAAAGTTCTCTTTGCTTATGAACTATCATCATTATCAAAGGTGCAATTCCAGAAGCCTCTTGGAACCTGAAGGCATAAGCTGAATTAACTGAGTTTTAGGACTGGAGATCATCACGAAGAAAGGGTGGGTACAATCAAATTTTGAGCCTTATATCATTTGTTTTTTAAACCGTGAACCTAGCCACGTTACAACCTTCAAAAGACCTAATTGAAGCAAGGTTTGTTTGAAAGCATACTACAACAAGGTTGCGTAAGCTGACTCCCATGAGATTTGCCAATCATTTGTTTTCATATCATGCCTTTGCTTTATCTTTCACTTTGAATGTCTTAACCCTTTGTGTTTTTACCAGTGATTCCATTTGCTTTACATCAATAACATCATTCCAATAATGATTTTGATTGCAAAAATATGTTTTGAGCATTGCATTAAAATTACCATTCTTGAATGAACATTTTATTTGCAAGTAAGCACTCATTTTTCAGGAAGTTCAAACAGTCGAGAAACTTGACCAGTGATCCAATCAGGGGCAGGTTATTTCAAGATCCTATTATTCAGATGTTCAGTCAAGATTTGTTGATCAGAATATCCTTTCAAGACTTATATTGGGGCAAGATTTCCCAACATTCATTTGAGAACTAAGGCCATGATCAGTTCATCCCCTAGTACAGTTCAACTGAAGCCATGATCAGTTAACTTGCAACAATTGGTCAATCAGGGGCAATCTTCTTCAGTAAACCCCAAGAAGTTTTATCGGTCCTTCTCAGAGGATCACCAGTCTGATACAGTTACCAATGTGACAAGAAGTGTGTCCAAGCATCTTCTTCATAAGCAGAGTTGGCAGAGCTCACGCGTTGAGGAATCAGATTTCCTATCGTGCCTCACAAAAGAGTATACCTCAATCGTCGTAAATTATCGCATTGCATTAAGCATTCATCATGCATAAAAAATTTAACATCATGCATAGAAACAAATTCATACTCATTTACATTCTTCTGAGGTCTTGTTGTTATCAACATCTTACCTTGAGATCAAAGTCCAACTCACTTGGCACCTACCAAAAACAGATACTTGTTGGTCTCCTCCATCTAGTTCTATTCCTAGATGTCCCTTTCTACTTTCAGTGCCATTCTTGAAAGATGTTTCTCACCTTATTCACTGCCATTCCTGGATATTGTGATTTCTTACCTCATTCAGTGCCATTCCCGAGTGTTGTGATTCTTCTTTCTTTCAGTGCCATTTCTGAAAGATGTTTCTCACCTTATTCACTGCCATTCCTGGATATTGTGATTTCTTACCTCATTCAGTGTCATTCCTGAGTGTTGTGATTCTTCTTTCTTTCAGTGCCATTCCTGAAAGATGTTTCTCACCTTATTCACTGCCATTCCTGGATATTGTGATTTCTTACCTCATTCAGTGCCATTCTTGAGTGTTGTGATTCTTCTTTCTTTCAGTGCCATTCCTGAAAGATGTTTCTCACCTTATTCAGTGCCATTCCTGGATATCGTGATTTTCTCACCTCATTCAGTGTCGTTCCTAAATGTTGTTGACTCTCTTTTACTTCTTTCAGTGCCATTCCTGAAGGACCATTTGAATCACTTTATCCAATGCCATTCTTGGATATTATTTTCTCACTTCATTCAATGTTGTTCTCAGATGTTGTGATCTTCGCTTAATTCACTGTTATTCTTGAATATCGTGATCCTTTATCTGGTGCCATTCCTGGATATCATTTTCTCACTTCATTCAATGCTATTCTCGGATGTTGTGATCTTCACTTTATTCACTACTATTCTTGAATATAGTGATCCTTTCTATCCAGTGCCATTCCTGGATGTCCTTTCCAAATTCAGTCATGTTTTACTCTTGAATGACTTTTGATGTGGGTTATAGAGATTTTTCTCTCTGAATTTCTCTGTTGATTTTTCTGTCCAGAATTCCTTTCATGTTTTACTCTTGGGAGCTTCTGTTTACGTTCTCTTTCTCCCGTGAAGTCCAAGTTTTATTCCTGGATGACACATACCTTTTCCCCAGTGGAATCCTTTCTTATCTCCCCAGTGATGTTATACTTTCCTCTATTCCATAATCATACTTGGTGCATCCATTAACATCGCATCATACCTTAAGTTCAAAAATTGTGTGTTTTATATTTAAGTCTCTTCAATTACGTCGAGCTGAGGATTTTAACCCTCACATCTCCGGATAGAAGAAACTTAAATAGGGGCATCTGTCATAACCCAATTTTTGACCCTAAGATCATACATCATTTGCATTTCAATCATCAATCAAGATCACAATCTTGAGGTATCTTTTTCCTAATGCTCACTCTATCTCTGAGGGGAGTCATCAAGCACTTTTAGCTTTTAATTTGTTTTATACTAACCAAAATCCAAAAATATGCATTTTTGTTTCCTTTGTTTGTGTTTTGCAGGAAAAAGATCTAGCAAAAATCAAAACAGTGCAAGAAAAGGAATTTTTGAAAATTTCACTATGGAAATCGATTTACCCATATAGGAAATTGATTTCCCTGGACGAAATTTGAAAAAAACAGGGAAGCATGACACCATTTTGGCACCAATCACATTTTCTTTGATCATTTTTGTCATTTCACCAATTTTCCACCTCATCAAAATTAATTCCCTTCATTAAACCCACTTAAACCCCATTTTACCATTTAAATACCATTTAAACACCAATTAAACACAAGCTAACTAACCAAAAGCAAAAAGACCAAATTGCCACTACTCTCGCTCCCATCCTATAAATATAGGTCTCTACTCCCTCATTTCTCAAGCTTGGAGAGCCAAAAAAGTGCTTGCAAATTCATTTCTCACCCTTTCCAAAAACCCCACCCAAAGTTCATTTTCATAGAAATAGTGAGATTTACATTGAATCTTGCTAGTTTTGAACTAAACCTCCTACATTTCACTCTTTTCTTTGTTTGTTCATCTCCAATTTTGAAGGATCTACACACATTGTGCTTGTTCTTGAAGCTACTTCAACATTTGATTCAAGAATTGGTAAATTCCTAAACTCTAAGATGTAGATCTTTGTTGCTTGTGTTCAATGCATCTTTGATGCTATATTGGTCCTATTTGATGGTGAATTGGTGGAAAATTCGTGCTCCAATGGATATGTGATCATAAGGTGTTTGTATGTTTGCTTAAATCAAGTTTTATGCTTCCTAATGCTGATTTTTTGAAAGCTGCGTGCAGGAAATCAATTTCCCTCTGTAGGAAATTGATTTCCACCTTGTTTTTATGCCAATTTTGAACTCTGCACTCAGGAAATCAATTTCCTACAGAGGTAAATCGATTTCCAGTGAGGCAGAATGTGTTTTTTGCCTTTTTATGCTTGTCTTGGCTTCCTTCTTCCTCCATTTTATTAATATCATTGGATCTAGGATGTTGATAGGTTTGAAATGACCAAATCTATAATATTAGATGAATGATATTAATGATAGTGTGAGTTCATTATCTTTATGCATTTTAATCTTCTTCTTCTCCTTCTTTTTCTTTTGATCGATGAAAGTCTTAATACCTTGAGAATTCTTATGGATTCTTGGTAAAGACTAGATCGTTACCTATTTTCTTTTCGTGCGGTATTGCTTTCGGAGAGTGATCTACATATCGCTTCTCTCGCATGCATTAGCACACAAAGTTTTGACCGGCCTCGTTGTAGGGTGATTTCTACATAAATCACTTGGCGATCTGCTTAACATAGCGCAATATTTCGTGTCCCGAATCAAAAAAGATCAAATATGGAAGATAATTGTATGCGGTTGATTTAAGAATTATGGAGGTTTATCGTGTAGTCGCTATGATTTTATCAAGCTTCTGATAAATTTCCATTGAATTTAAATCCGAGAACATCCTTCACTCACCATCGATCTTCCTTACTAACTTTGATAACATACTTGACAAGTTTCAAGATGGTTATCTTTAACATCTAACAATTAACTTTAATTTCCGCAATTTATTATATCGCTCTTTATTTTTCGCTTTATCGCTTTATTTTATCATTTCATCATGTTTATGTTTCCGCTATTTTCTCTTTGTCCATTTGGACGTATGTTTATGTTTCCGCTATTTTCTCTTTGTCCATTTGGACGTATGTTTATGTTTCCGCTATTTTCTTTTTGTCCACTTGGACCATACTTTATTTTTATGCTAAAACACTAATAAATAACGAAAATCTAAAAAACATTTAAGGCTCTCTTTCGGACTATTGGTTACTATCCCGAGCATTTTGGAGATTCGGACTTATGGACTTAGTACCTCTGGACTCATATTCTGTTATTACTCTGTGGTTATTCTGTTTGTCTGGCATTGGATTGTTGTCTGTTTGTGTATGCAGGTATTTTCTTGAAAGTCCTTGATGGTTAATTCCAAGGCATTGATATAAGGATTTTACCCGAAAACAGCCGTTACTCTGCCTGATTTTCGTCAGAATTTTAATGTGCTTAATGCAAAGTGTTGCTAAGATAATAAGTTCATCTGGATCCCCAAGTAATGTGTTGGTCTAGTGTTCGATATTCCAAAGGATGGGAAATCTACCTTGACTCATAATGTCAAGTGTTGGCTTCTTCTTAGGTTAGACCGTTCTTTTCCTTAGCTTTTATTTTACGCATTAGGATAGCCTCTTCATCTCCTCCCCTTCTTTAATTTTCAAAATCTTCTCCCTTTTTTACAAAACCTTCTTATGTTTGCAACCTTTTCAAAACCTTTCTCTAAAAATATCTTTTGCCCTTAGTGGCCTTTTTCTTCAAAAAGTTTAGACACGACTAATTGTTGAAACGAGTGGCGATACCCCACGATTTTGAAATTGATTGATATAATGAGATCTTTTTCGTGTGAGAGAGCTAGTGGCATACTCGTCGATTTCTATCCGAGTTGGAGCCCTTCTTTCATTTGTGAAGCAAAGAACTCATTTGTTCTCATGCTCAAGATCAATGGCTGAGTATTTCTCTCCAACGACGATAAAGTGTCTATTCGTTTTAAAACATTTTTCCTTTAAGCGGAACTACATTAGCTCTGACTTCTCCATTGCACCGAGGAGGTATGTAGGCACAAGGCTTAATGCCTTGCCGAGCTTATTTTAAAAATAAAATAAAACCCCTTTTTTAGCACACACGACACAGATTTTCAAAAAGGTTCCTGTGGAGTACCACAGATATGAGGGGTGCTTAAAACCTTCCCCTTATATAATCAACACCCGTACCTAAGATCTCTTTTCTTTTTGTTTTAAAAAAACAAACTTTGGGTTTTCTTCGTTCTTTTCCCTTTTCCTTTGGAAACAATAAAGCGCGGTGGCGAATTTCACTGAAATATTGAGTCGAGTCAATCCTATGGCTTCGATCTCAGATTTTCCCCGCTACAACAGGGTCATGCGTCGAGGCATAGTTTGCAAAATTGGTTCCCAGGATGCGTCGACCTATAAGTCGGCCTGAGCATTCCCGAGGCTGGTCCAAAATCTTGCTTTCAGCATGAGTCGACCTAGGCCTCTTTATGAGTCGACCAGAGCCCAACAAAAACCAAAAACGCCAATTTTTATGATCCTTCATGCTTCCTTGTTCATCCTATCGACTAGTAACATATCCAAACTAAGGAGACATGTTTTGACATCATTGAAACACTTTATTGTAGAGATTTCCCCTCACATACTCCCCCTTTTTGATGATGGCAAGACTTAACTCAAAACATGACTTTCATGTCAATAATCGCAACAAAGCTCATGGAGAAATCTCCCCTATCTTTGTGCACCCTCTTGTGTTGCGTTTTGTTTCAGCTTTCATATCTTTCCTTGGCTTCCACTTGATTCTTCCCCTTTGACAACATCAAAAAGAGATAAAGCAATATGTCATGGAGAATATCAATCAAATTCACGTACGGTTAGACCATTTTCTACTTTGCAATCAATAACTCTAACAAACAATCACATAAAGAGATGTTAGAGAAAAGCATATCAAAAGGGAAATAATCATAAATAGAAATCACACATAGTTTGATTACAAATGTTGTTCAACTTAATACACGCATAGACTCAAGCAAGCTCACAATATTAGAATTGTCTCCACCTGGGCTTCATCTTCATCTTCATCCATTGAAATGTCATTATCACCTTCCACATCTTCGACATCATTTTCCTCATCACTATCACCTCTTTGCAAACCCACATTGTTACTTCTCGCTATATATCTATACCTTTTTAGAGTCGTATCCCAATGGTGACCCATCATAGTCAATGTTTTCTGAGTGAACTCTTGATCAATTGGTATCTTCATTAAAGGGAGATCAGTAACACCAATGTTTTCCTTAATAAGCACAAGTTGAATAAAGGATGCAAAGCCAAATGTAGTCCCTAAAGGTGGAGAAAAAACACAAGAAAGGGGGGATTGAATTGTGTTCTTCCAAAAACATATCTCCCTTTCTTTAAAATCTCTTCTTTCTTCTAGTGTCTCATTATTTGGATATGTTATGATTCATGTTGTGGAAGCATATTTGATGTATAGTTGCATAACCAATGAGACAATCATTTTAACTTTTGTATATTATCAGAACTTCTGACTTGGCTCAGTACAGTTCTGAAGATTTCTGCGTGGATGTTCTGAGTTAAAAATGAAATGTACAGAAAGTAAAAGACACATTCATTTTTATCCTGGTTCACCTTCTGAATAAGGCTACCTCCAGTCCACCCTCCTCAGGTGATTTTGCCTCTCTCCAGAGGACTTAATCCACTATAACAAAACTTGATTACAACTTCACGATCAACTGTCGTGACTAGCAACCTGCACAACCCACTGCTGTGACTAACCCTGCACAAGCTACCCGCGAGTGACTAACCCCAAGATGACTGAACCGTTCAGTGATCTCAGCAAGATATAACGTTCATCAATCTAGTAACCCTGCACAAGCCAACTGCTTGTGACTAACTGCAACGTACTGTTCAGTGATCTGATCTACAGATATAACATCCATTGACTCCTGCACAGCCCGCTGCTGTGACTAACCCTGCACAACCAAACTGTTGTGACTAATCCTACTCAAGCCAACTATTGTGACTAACCCTGCACAAGCCAACTGCTCGTGAATAACCATAGATGATGAACCGTTCAGTGATCCCATCAGGATATAACGTTCATCAATCTTCTGGAGATTTTAAGTGTGCTTCTTAGTCAAGCAGATTTTCTCCTATTCTAAGTACATATCTTTACGACACACTGACTAGAAATCACTTCTGGTGCCTAAATAATCTATCAGAAGTTTCCTAACATATAACACAATCCGAGAAACAACTCTTGTGTTTTACATGTAATTACAAGAATTGAAATGTATTCTTGCAATCTTCTTTTCTTCAACTTCAGGATGAGATCTTCTTCTTCTGAAAGTAGATTAAAAGCAGCAGCTCTTGTATTAATTGCTTCTTGTTTTTTGATCTTCATCATCTTCTTCTTAAGCAGATTTAGAACAACAACTCTATTTGTGAAGTGCTTCTAATTTGATATTCTTCTTCTGCTGCTTCCATAATGATCATGAAGCTTGTTACAGCAGATAACCCATTGATTAACATTAGTAAACATGAAACACTTTTCGAGCAACAACTCAGTATATTCAGTTTCTTTTGTCATCCAATATGAACAACATAAGGACTGATCAAATATTAGTGAATTTCGTTAAGACTCCATTGGAGCATATTGCTTAACAGCAGGATTTTCTCTTTTTCACTCTTTTGTAGTTTCTTCACATAGGCTTATGATTTGGGTATAACAACACTACTGCTTATTTCATCACATACTGAGTATGTGTTGCCTCTAATGTAACTTCTGAAGACTGGTTTCACATTTTTCTTTAATGCTTTCATGCTCAACCGCTCTTCTACAGATATTCTCTCTTAAGATTTTCTTCTCAAAGGCTAATTTTGTATATTTCAACATTCTTGTTTTCTAATCATACACTTTGTGTATGTTGCCTCTTCTTGGTGCAGCAGACTTTTCTTATGTTGTTTGTGCTTGCACACCTGCTCTCATACACTCTTGCACCATGACATATTTTATTTCAATGGTTTTGTTCTTTATATAGAGTTCTGGTATATTACCGTTGAAAACCTAGCCGTTTGAATCATGTTTAGACATGAAGTTAATGCTTGGTGTAGACTGGATCAGGAAAATAACAATTACCGAGGCAAATCTTATCTTTGGCGTTGGTAGTGTGTCCTCTTCAACTTGCTTCTTCCAAGGTGGTTGCTTATTGGTGAAGTATCTTCTTTTACAAAAATGTAGACCAAAATAGATGTCATAATTTTGTCTTTACATTAAGTAACATGCTATCCTGCATGTGTTTTAATTGAAGCAGCATATCCTGTTCTTCGAATCTTCTTAACACAGATTTAAAAACTTTTGTTGGTGTGAATGGTGATGTAGCTTATACTTCTGAGGAAGCTTAATATTCTTTGTATTTTCAAGCCTTTGTTTCTACACTGAATTATGATCTTCTGTTAGTGATTGTTGAATTCTTTCTCTTTGTACAGAACTTTTGACCATTTATCCACATGGTTTTCTTGTTGTAACGACACTTCATGTATTTTGATATTCTATTTAATTCCTTGAAGCTTGTCTAAGATTATTTCTGATGCTCTGCTTTTCTTTCTAATGTTGTCGTTTAAGACTTATAGCATAATATTTGCACACTTAATGAAATTATTAGTAGTAAAATTGTTACTAACAAAATATATGCTTGTTATCATCAAAACCAGATTTTGAACACATATTCTCGATCTTTTTCTAACAATCTCCCCCTTTTTGATGATGACAAAAAACATGTCTTTTGATGGAACAATTTTATGAGGTGATAATAATTAAGCAAGTATATTTCATCCCCTTTTATATGTTCAATCAAGCAACTTATTTTTCAACAACTTATTCATCAAAATCTATTATACTTTCTCCCCCTTTTTGTCATAATCAAAAAGCTATAAAGAATGTAAGGTGAAATGATGCAGGTTTGAGAATTATTTTTTCCCTCTGAGATGTGTAGTCTCCCCCTGAAATAAATACTTGATGAGAATTGTAAATGATAATTTCCTTGAGTAATTTCTGCATTTTCCAGAAGTTCTTAAGTATCTTTCTTTTAGATATCACATAGAACACTTTGTTTCAGAAGATCTTTCATGATGGGTTCATGTACTTCTTGATAGGTTCTTTCTTTTAGCATTTATCTGTAGAATTCAAAAAGAAACTTTTGTACTTGTTAGAACTATTCAATCATTTTGAGTAATATTTCCTTTACGTGTTTAATGATTTGTTCATGTGGAATATCAATTTTATTTCTTCTAAGAATATATATATCTTTTAATGAGTATTTCAAAAGTTTCTAACACTTCCTCAACCTAATTAATTCTCCTGTTAATTCTCCCCCTGAGTTAAATAACCAAATGAACTTATCATAGCTCCCCCTTAGATGAATAAATTATGGGAACCCTTTCTAACTTTTCTTAGAACTTTCTTCATCAGTATATATGACTTATAATTTTGAATGCTTTTAAGTTCTAAGAATCATAAAATGGTTTTTAATCTTCCTTTTTGTCATAATAATAGAAAGACTTTAAGTGAGATAATATATTCCGAAACGGAATAAAGCATAACCAAATTTCATTCATACAAAAGAAACATCAGTAGATAATGATTACATCGAAGAAAAAATTAAACATAAAATGCCTCGCAGTTTTCTTCAGTTAGTAGGTCATCATTGTTTGGAGATTATGCATTGCGAATTATCTGAGTAATTTCAGCTGATTCAAACAAGGAAGATAGAATTCTCCCATATGGAATGTGGGAACTCTGACCACACCCAAAGGCTATGAGAGATTCCTTCAGATGGTAGAAAATTATTGCAAGAAGTTTGAGAGGACGACTACTTTCAAGCCGGTGAATCAAAAAATGATCCCTGCACGACACGAGTTGTAGAAAGTTTCCTCTAGGTGTTAGGTTGGATATAACGAACCTAAATAGAGCATGTCTGAAAGGAGTTAGAAATTCTGCATTATTAAAAATGTGTGTCACATCTCTACTCAAATAGTTGGCAGTATTCCAACGATCAAGCACTTATAAACTGATGGTCGAGGGGTTTGGGGAAAATCCAATCGTTTCAACGATGGATTCTTCTGTGATGAGGAAGGGAATGCCATGAATATTGGTTGTGATGCTGAGGTTATCACCACTGATGGATGCATTTACCCAGAAGGTTTTTACTAGATTTGTGAAGATTGATCTGCGGAGAAGGATGACATATCTGTAACATCCTTGAGCTACCAGTAGTTCTACAAGATGTTGATTTATTTCAGCAAGTCCTATAAACCTTTATTTGAGAACAATAAGACTTGGTTGGACATCCATAGGAAGAAAAGAACCGGTTGTAGTGGTACAGGAAAGGAGTTTAGAAAGAGATGAGGTTTCAAATATGGAAGTGATGAAAAACTAAGGAGCGGTTTTGGAGGTATAAATAATTGCAGAGAATGCTTTGAAAAAGAAACTGAGTTAAACCTAATTACTCCTTAGCATTAATTGATCATGACGGTTAGTAGGAGATAACGTGATACGAAGAGATTCGAAACAGATACCTAGGCATTTTGACTTAATAGCTTAACTGTCAGTGATATTTTAGAGACTTTTGACACATGTTCGAGAATCAAGAGTTTTG
Organism: Vicia villosa; assembly: GCF_029867415.1. NCBI lineage: Eukaryota > Viridiplantae > Streptophyta > Magnoliopsida > Fabales > Fabaceae > Vicia > Vicia villosa. The sequence continues at coordinate 497,490 of NW_026705600.1, forward strand.
AGAGCGTGAATCATTTAATTATGAGATTAATTTAGGGATTCACTTTTTGAAATTTGAACACCAGAAGGTTTACAAATGCATAAACTCTAAACATTAATCTTTAACATTCAAGCAACCTTTTTATGTCACGTCTTCCTATGTGTATTTATCAGAACTTCTGAGGAATTTCTTTTCATGAAATAAGTTAATCTTTAAATTGCTCAATCTTGTTCGTATGGCCATAATTTTCTAAAGAAAATATATCTATCTGAAATAATTTTTTATGACTATTTTTACATAGATTTTTATTAAGGTAAATTTAGTGTGAGAGAGAGAGAAAGGACGGGTTATGTATGAAGGATGAAGAGGGTCTTGAAGAGAGATGGGAATGATATCAGGAGTTGAGTGAAGATGATGAGGTTTGTATTAGATCTAGTGTTAGTATATGTAGAAGATAATGAGGTGTAAGTTTTCAATTTTGACCTAGATTTATTCATGAAGAGGTTGTTTAGTTAATAAATATGAAGTTAAGGCTTCATTAGAGTTATAGTACATGCATAAAGAAATAGTACAAATATTAGAGTAGGTGGTGAAGAATACAAGACATGCAAAAGTACTTCACATATTTTAATAAGCAGAATTATAAGAGAAGAGTTTAGAAACATCTGACCATTTTGAAGAAAAACCTTTCTTCCTGCCTTTTCTGTGAGAGAGCGTCTTCTTGAGAAGAAGTTCAGTATGTTTCTGCTTCAGGTCTTGTTTTGTCGTGTCTTCACTCTTTGATTTGGTCCTGATAAGTTGGCTTTGGTTTAGACCAACTGACTTGAGTCTGCTACACTTGTTTGTCTTTGGATATTTCCATTAAGCGCATATTCTTCTTTCTGATGTCTTGAGCTTCTTATGAAATTTTGATGTTGATCCATAAAACTCCTTTAGATATGTAGATAATATTCTCTGAGAATTGAGATCTTTGCCTTGACATCTTCTGATTATACTTAGTGTTAGAATATGACTTTTTTTTTACTCAGTGTGGTTTTTATCCTTCTGGATCTCTCTACACAATTAAGTGTTTGATCTTGAGATCAATAACAGAGCCATGCTCTGATACCAATTGAAGGTGGAGAAAAAACACAAGATAGGGGGGATAGAATTGTGTTCTTCCAAAAACATATTTCCCTTTCTTTAAAATCTTTTCTTTCTTCTAGTGTCTCATTATTTAGATATGCTATGATTTATGTTGCGGAAGCATATTTGAAGTAGAGTTGCATAACCAATGAGACATTCATTTTAACTTCTGTATATTATCAGAACTTCTGACTTGGTTCAGTACAGTTCTGAAGATTTCTGCGTGGATGTTCTGAGTTAAAAATGAAATATACAGAAAGTAAAAGACACATTTATTTTTATCCTGGTTCATCTTCTGAATATGGCTACCTCCAGTCCACCCTCCTCAGGTGAATTTTCCTCTCTCCAGAGGACTTAATCCACTATAACCAAACTTGATTACAACTGCACGATCAACTGCCGCGACTAACAACCCACACAGCCAACTGCTGTGACTAACCCTGCACAAGCTACCCGCGAGTGACTAACCCCTAGATGACTGAACTGTTCAGTGATCTCAGCGAGATATAACGTTCATCAATCTAGTAACCCTGCATAAGCCAACTGCTCGCGACTAACTGCAATGGACTGTTCAGTGATTTGATCCACAGATATAACATCCATTGACTCCTGCACAGCCTGCTGCTGTGACTAACCCTGCACAACCAAACTGTTGTGACTAACCTTGCACAAGCCAACTGTTATGACTAACCCTGCACAAGACAACTGCTCATGACTAACCATAGATGATGAACCGTTCAGTGATCCCATCAGGATATAACGTTCATCAATCTTCTGGAGATTTTAAGTGTGCTTCTTAGTCAAGTAGATTTTCTCCTATTCTAAGTACATATGTTTACGACACACTGACTAGAAGTCACTTCTGGTGCCTAAATAATCTATCAGAAGTTTCCTAAGATATAACACAATTCGAGCAATAACTCTTGTGTTTTACATGTAATTACAAGAATTGAAACGTATTATTGCAGTATTCTTTTCTTCAACTTCTGGATGAGATCTTCTTCTTCTAAAAGCAGATTAAAAGCAGCAGCTCTTGTATTAATTGCTTCATGTTCGTTGATCTTCATCTTCTTCTTCTTAAGCATATTTAGAGCAATGGCTCTATTTGTGAAGTGCTTCTGATTTGATCTTCTTCTTCTGCTGCTTCCATACTGATCATGAAGGTTGTTACAACTGATAACCCATTGATTAACATCATTAAACATGAAACACTTTTCGAGCAACAACTCAGTGTATTCATTTTCTTTTGTCATCCAATATGAATAATATAAGGACTGATCAAATCTTAGTGAATTTCGTTAAGACTTCATTGGAGCATATTGCTTAACAACGGGATTTTCTCTTTTTCACTCTTTTGTAGTTTCTTCACATAGGCTTATGATTCGTGTATAACAACACTATTGCTTATTTCATCACATACTGAGTATGTGTTGCCTCTAGTGTAACTTCTGAAGCATGGTTTCACGTTTTTCTTTTATGCTTTCATGCTCAGCTGCTCTTCTACGGATTTTCTCTCTTAAGATTTTCTTCTCAAAGGCTAATTTTGTATATTTCAACATTCTTGTTTTCTCATCATACATTTCGTGTATGTTGCCTCTTCTTGGTGCAGCAAATTTTTCTTATGTTGTTTGTGCTTGCACACCTGCTCTTATACACTCTTGCACCATGTCATATTTTCTTTCAACGGATTTATTCTTTATATAGAGTTCTGGTATATTACCGTTGGAAACCTAGCCGTTTGAATCATGTTTGGACATGCAGTTAATGCTTGGTGTAAACTAGATCAGGAAAATAACAATTACCGAGGCGAATCTTATCTTTGGCGTTGGCAGCGTGTCCTCTTCAACTTGCTTCTAAGATGGTTGCTTATTGGAGGAGTATCTTCTTTTACCAAAATAGATGTCATAATTTTGTCTTTACATTGAGTAATATGCTTTCTTGCATGTGTTTTAATTGAAGCAGCATATCCTGTTCTTAGATTCTTCTAAACGCAGATTTAAAAACTTCTGTTGGTGTGAATGCTGATGTAGCTTATACTTCTGAGGAAGCTTAATATTCTTTGTATTTTCAAGCCTTTGTTTCTACACTTATTTATGATATTCTGTTACTGATTGTTGAACTTTGCTCTTTGTATAGAACTTCAGATCATTTATCCACATGGTTTTCTTGTTGTAACGAGACTTCATGTATTTTGATATTCTATTTAATTCATTGAAGCTTGTCTAAGATTCTTTCTGATGCGCTGCTTTTCTTTCTAATGCTTTCATATAAGATTCTTTCTCAATCTTGTTCTAACAGTCCCTTTACCCGACTCTTTCGGGTTAAACATACGGCTCACAATGCAATAAGACCAATTAATCCTTATTCTGTTGTTGATGGCATAGACCAAGTGCACCTATGACTGATCAACTCTTGAATAACCACCTCTCTTAGGACGAATGATGCGAGAGACAATCCACTGTAGAATACGGTCAAGTGGTTTTAAAACCCCTGTGGTGACTGATTTTGGAAACAGATTACTATTGGCAATATTATCAGGATATGGACGTTTCAGCATAGAATTTAAGGCGACCTTATAGTCATACTCAGGAACATACTTAGAATCAGTAATTTTAACAGCAACTGGACTTGGAGGAAGCAAGCCTGCATCCCTCCAAATATCAGCGTTGACAGCATAAACCTTGTTATCCATCTTGTAAATGAAAGAACTATCATCAAATTGACCTTGAAGACTATTGTAAAACAATTTTATCAATTCTTCATTATAATCAGTATCAATCTCCAAAAATACCCCTAATTTATGAAAATTCAACAGTTCAACAACATCTGGTAGATTCAATCGACCTAGGGTTTGGCTATACAACATAAATTTCTTAACTAGCTTTCTCTTACTAAAATACCTTGAGTAAGATTCAACCAAATCATCAGAAAGAATAGATAGAACATTTACCGGTTCGGGGTTGCATTGAGAAGAAGAATTCCCTTTCACTAACCTTCTCTTTGTGGGTCTTAAGTAAGCCATGAAAGGAGGTTGGATGAAGTTTTCTTTGTGGGTGAGTGGGGTTTTTAGGTTTAGAGATAGTTTTTGGAGCAAGTGAGGAGAAGAGAATGAGATAAGATACCCTAGCCACACAATTTCAATCAGATTTTTAAAGATATTGGCAAAAATATCGCGCGATGCGTCGACCTATGCAGGTCTTGCATCGACGCAGAAAGTCAGGATTTTTAAAAACAACTAAGTGCAAGTATGGGTCGACCGGTAACATGTGTAGGTCGACCTAAGCATGCCCATTTTCCAATTTTGCCAATATTCATGAATTTTAAGACATGATGCAACATAGATTAAAGCTTAAGCATGTATCACACATAACAAAGGATAGAGATAGCATATATTACAAGGAGATAAGCAGACATATCACAAGTTTACCATTTAGAAGGATCAAGAGAGAGAATTAGAATTGGAATGATATTACCTCTATGATGAGAGATGACACTTTTCCCTCACAATCACTTCGATACACAATTATAACAATTTTATGAGAACATAGATATAAATAAGAGCAACGCAACTAATGTAGTTGCAACCTATCTGAAATATCAAGAACACCAAGTTCCTGACGAATATGGAAGAAAGGCTCGGTTGCTAATGGTTTTGTAAATATGTCGGCAAGTTTATTTTTACTGTCAACATGCTCGAATACAACGTCACCTTTCTCTACATGATCCCTAAGGAAGTGATGCCTAATCTCAATATGTTTTGTGCATGAATGTAAAACTGGGTTTTTGTTTAGGTTAATTGCACTCGTGTTGTCACAAAAGATTGGAATATGGTCGAGTTTAACATTGAAATCAAGTAGTTGTTGTTTAAGCCACAAGATCTGGGCACAACAATTACCGGCTGCAACATATTCCGTCTTGGCAGTTAACAAAGCAACGGAAATTTGTTTCTTACTATTCCAACTTACTAAGGAATTTGAAAAGAAGTGACACGTGCCACTTGTGCTTTTCCTATCCAACTTGCAACCGGTGAAGTCGGAGTCGGAGTAACTAACCAAAGAACAATCGCTACCCTTAGAGAACCATAACCCATACTTAGTCGTACCATAAAGATACTTAAGTATGCTCTTAACGGATTTTAAATGTGACTCTTTGGGGTATGATTGATACCTAGCACAAAGGTACACACTAAACATAATATCGAGACGAGAAGCGGTAAGGTAAAGAAGGGAACCGATCATACCTCTATACCTTTTTACATCAACCGGCTTACCATGTTCATCCCAATCAAGATTAATCGCGGTAGGCATTGGAGTGTCAATGACTTTTGATTTTGCCATGTCAAAGCGCTTTAGTAGCTCTTAACAATACTTGTTTTGACTCACAAAGGTTCCTTCCTTTAGTTTCTTGATTTGAAGTCCAAGGAAGTAGTTCAATTCACCCATCATACTCATTTCAAATTCTCCCTGCATAAGTTTAGAAAATTCCTTGACTAAAGACATGTTAGTAGACCCAAAAATAATATCATCTACATATACTTGAACTAATATAGAGTGTTTTTCATGCCGCTTAATGAAGAGGGTTGTGTCTACCTTTCCTCTTGAAAAACCGTGATCTATCAAAAAATTGCTAAGACGTTCATACCAAGCCCTATGGGCTTGTTTAAGACCATACAAAGCACGCTTAAGCTTATACACATGGTTAGGATAATCAAAGTTTTCAAAGCCGGGAGGTTGAGAAACATACACTTCTTCATTTATGTAGCCATTCAAAAAGGTACTTTTAACATCCATTTGATATAGTTTGAAATTTTGTGAGCATGCATAAGCAATCAATAAGCGTATAGCTTCGAGTTGGGTGACCGAAGCGTAAGTCTCCTCATAGTCGATCTCTTCCTCTTGATTATACCCTTGAGCAACAAGACGAGCCTTGTTGCGAGTTATAATTCCATTTTCGTCTAGTTTGTTCCTAAACACCCATTTAGTGCCAATTACTCGATGGTCTTGCGGAGGATGGACAAGGTCCCAAACCTCATTTCTCTTAAATTGGTTTAATTCCTCTTGCATAGCTAAGAACCAATGTTCATCGACTAAAGCATCTTTGGAGTTTTTAGGCTCAATTTGAGAGAAGAAAGCATAATAATAGAAGAAATTGCTTATCTTTGACCGAGTTGTAACTCCTTTTGAGATGTCTCCTAGGATATTTTCCATAGGATGATCCTTTGAGGATTTCCATTCAAGAGAGAGATCACTTTTATCACTTGGGTGATCTTCCACTTTTTCTTCGGGTGCTTGATCCGTTTCCTCCTCAATTTTCTCCGGTATGAGGCAGTCATTGTAACACCCCATAATTTCAGTTTATTAATTTAATTTGGATTTAAATTAAATAATTGGAATTTTAGTATTTTTATTTGGAATTATTTGGAAAATGATGAGTTATTGGCATTGGGCCTAGAGTGGTGATTAGCAGAAGAGGGGGTGTTGACTAAGCAAGCCCATTATAATATTTTATTTTATTTTTCATAAAATAAAGGAATTGGGAAAAGAGGAGAGAAAAGGAGACAGACTCTGAGAAAGGGAGAACACGTGAAGTGAGAAGAGCCAAAGGGGAAGAAGATCTTCGAAGATTCGACTCTGAGGTAAGGGGGGATTCTTCGGGTTAGTGATCCTTATGCGATTGTAGGTAGTAGGATTGATTAGGATTATCGTTTAGTTCAATCGTACGTGTCGGGTTGGGAATTTTGTTAGGTTTTGATAATCTTGTGTGAATTGACATGATTCTGTTGATACTTGTGATATATGATGTTAATACATGTCAATAACTTGTTTGGAATGTGTAATTGTGTGAAAAACAATGATAATTGTGTGCTATGTTCGTATGTACCTGGAATTGGGGTTATGGGATAGGGTAAAAGCTGTCAAAATGGTGATTTTTGCTGTGCAGGTACGTAGGAACCGGTTCCCATGTGGGACGAACCGGTTCCCCCTTGTAAAAACAGAGAATTATGGATTCTGGGCAGCTGGGAACCGGTTCCCATGTAGGGACAACCCGGTTCCCCATAGTAAAAATCAGAGACGAGACTTTTGAAGCTGCCAGGAACCGGTTCCCACGTAGGGACAACCCGGGTTCTGCAGCATTTTTCTAAAAATGTTTTATCTTCAAAAACCCATAACTTTTGATCCGAGTATCCGATTTATGTGCCGTTTTGGGCGTTGCGAAGCTAATGAGATGCTTTATCTGATGAAGTAATAATATGGGCAGTGGCCGACTTATTTATTTATTCGATTAAATTATTGTTGAATTGGATTAAGGTGGCAATTAACATAATTGTGATGTGTATGTTATTGTGATGATGTGTTGTATGGTGTGAATGATTGAATGATGCTTATACATGTACATACTTGTTATGATGTTATTGGTAAGAGGTGATAAGCGATGTTAAGCATCGGAATGATGACGATGTATGATGATGTAAGTATGTGTCATGTGTGCATTATTCATAAATCATTTGCATTGGAAGGCTAATTCCCATTGTGCGGAGATTAGCGGGAAGTCATCGTGTGCCCATGTGGGGTGTGAGCGATGAGGCAGTAGTTGTGTGCCCATGTGGGGTGTGAGCGACTAGAGGGCAGTATCAAAGAGAGAAGTCCTGTGATATGATTCACGAATTTTGGTACCACATGCATGAGTGTCAGTCCATTCATTGCATTATAACATGATATAATTGGTTGATTGTGTGGTGTGATAGATGATGTTTATACACTGATGCTTGTTTGTTATAATGATTCCGATTATATGTATGTTGAATGGATGATAGTTGCTATGAGATTTTATTGCTTATGATTGTATAATGGTTGTTAATTCGAATGAAACTCACCCTTACTTTGATGATTTCAGATTAAGGATGTAGCAGCGTTTTGATTGGGTGAAGATAGCTTATAGGCTAGCCCGTAGTTCGTGTCGAGTCATGCTCTGATTGTAACACTGGGATCGACTAGTCTTAGCGTTACTTGTTAAACTTTGTTGCCTTTAGGCTATGGATTTATGTATGGAGTATTTATGTGGAGATGTCCCTAATACTGTTGGTTTTAAGTTCCGCTGTGCTAAACACCTGTTTGTTATTGGTTAATTTTTAATAAAAGCATGACAATCGACTTTGATGTTTTATTAATTTAATAATTGTAGCATCCTTGCTGTTTAATTACTCTGATTATATTATAATTCCGAGGGGGTTTAGAAGGGTGTTACAGTCATTTCTTTTATCAATTTTTGCATTCGTATCTTTTAGTATACTCTCAGACAAGATACCTGCACCATCAAACATAATACCTTTTCCGACCAATTTCATATAAGACTCATCAAAGGAGACATGTACGGACTCTTCAACGATATGTAACCTCTTAGTGTATACCCTATAAGCTTTACTAGACTGAGTGTATCCTAGGAAGATACCCTCATCCTCTTTTCAATCAAATTTTCCAAGGTTTTCATTTCCGTTATTCAGGACAAAGCATTTACATCCGAAAACGTGGAGGTGTGAAATATTAGGCTTCCTACCCTTTAAAAGTTCATATGGGGTTTTGTTTAGAATAGGACGTATTAGAATCCTATTCAAAACATAACAAGCCGTATTTATGGCGTCAGCCCAAAAGTATTTAGGAAGGCCATGTTCATTAATCATAGTTCTTCCTAGTTCTTCTAAAACACGGTTTTTACATTCCACCACTCTATTTTGTTGTGGAGTGTGAGGTGCGGAAAAATTATGATTAATCCCATTTTTTCACAAAACACTTCAAAAAGTTGATTTTCGAATTCACCTCCGTGGTCGCTTTGGATGGTAAAAATGCTAGTATTCAACTTATTTTGAGACATTTTGGCGAATTTTTCAAATGCGGAGAAGGTGACACTTTAGCTAGCTAAGAAAATAGTCCAACAGAACCTAGAAAAATCATCCACTATGACGAACCCATAAAAGTTTCCACCTAGACTTTTTATTCTAGATGGTCCAAAGAGGTCCATATGAAGAAGTTCAAGGGGTCTCGATGTAGAAACTATATTTTTTGATTTAAAAGAGATCCTTGTTTGCTTCCCCATTTGACAAGCGTCACATAAGTGATCTTTGGAAAACTTAATTTTGGATAGTCCAACAACTAGGTCTTTTGAAACGATTTTATTTAGCAAGTCAAAATTGGCGTGCGTTAAACGTCAATGCCAAAGCCATGAATATCCACTCATAGTGGCAAGACATTTAGCATCGGTCATTGATACCTCATTGAGGTCAAGCATGTATACATTGTTAACCCTCAGGCCGTTAAACACATCATCCTTCTTATCATTATTTTTAATTGTGCAACTTTCTTTTGAAAAAGAGATTGGGTATCCTTTGTCGCACAATTGACTAATGCTAATAAGATTGTGTTTAAGACCCTCAACTAGAAGGACGTCTGAGATAGTAGTAGAAGAGGGATTACCTACACTACCTTTGCCAAGTATAGCTCCCTTGTTGTTATCACCATAGGTTACAAATCCTTTCTTCTTATCCACGAAGTCATAGAATAGGGATAAGCCACCCGTCATATGTCTTGAGCACCCGCTATCGAGAAACCATCTTCTTTCAGAGGACTCAAGACATTCCGCCTACAATTTTTAAACAAGGGAAGTAGGTACCCAATTTTAATTGGGTCCTTGTATGTGAGTGAAACAAAGGTTGCTTTTAGGGAATCATTTGAAAATGCCTTTAGGAACTAAGAATCTTCGAAATCGGCATTTCCTAATGGTGTTGACCGTCTTGCAACAATATAGACATAACAAGTTTGTATGAGAGTTACTTTTGCTAAATTGATCCTTTATCACATAAGTGTATTTTTGATAAGGATTATTCATACTTTTTCTAAAGTGAGATTGATCAATAGCAAAGGTAACTTTAGGTTTTATGGTTTTATCCAATTTAGCTTTGAGATCTCTAGCCTCTCTTTGCCAAATGTGACATGTTTCACAACCAATCCATTTAAACCAAAAATCTTTGTCATTTTTGCATTTACCTTTGATAGTCTTTATCATAGAGTCCTCGAGAGTTTCCAATTCTTTTTTGGATTCGGAAACCTTTTTCTCAAGGTATGAAAAGATTTTATTATTAGAAGCCAAGTGTTTGAAGGTTTCCTTGGCTTCTTGATGTAGAGTATAAAAGGCTTTTTGTAACTTAGAATAAGACATTTTATCAACACTGTTATATTTAAGGTGACTTACATTCTTTTTCTTCCTTTGGTGTGCCATAAGGCATAGATTGACTGTCTTCTCTTCATCACTAGAATCTTCTTTGCTGGAAGAATCACTATCGCTTTCCCAAGCGATGTATGCTCTCCTAGCTTTAGTTGATTTCTTTTGAAACTTATTCTATGTCTTGTCTTTCTTGTGCGATGGACATTCAGGCTTGTAGTGACCGGGTTTACCACAATTATAGCATGATCCTTTTGACTTAGATTTCTTACTTTCATCTTGCTTGTTAGGTTTGGCTTGACGTCTATAGTAGACGAGGTTGTTGTCCGAATGTTTGATTTCATTTTTACGTAGATATCTATTATACTTTCTTACGAATAAGCCCATATCTTCATCCGGACTTTCACCTTCATCACTAGAGTCACTTCCACACGAATCCTTGGTGGTTGACTTTGAACTTGAAGCCTTTAACGCGGTTGACTTCTTTTCGGTGTCCTTTGACTTTTCTTTATTTTCTTTCTATTCATGCTTATTTAGATTCATGAGATCTTTCTCATGTTCTCAAGCTTGCGAAATAGTGACGTAAGATCCAAACTAGTGAGATTGTTGGCTTCCTTGATTGTCGTGACCTTCGGTTGCCATTCCCTACTAAGACATCTCAAAACTTTATTAGTAGCAACAACATTAGGAGTAATATGTCCTAGAGTGTGTAAGTGATTGATAATATGAGAAAATCTCTTCTGCATCTCCACAATGGTTTCACCATGCTTCATGTGAAAGAGATCAAACTCTTGCGTTAAGGTATTGATTATAGATAGTTTTACATCATTTATTCCCTCATGGGCGATTTGCAATGCGTCCCACATTGCCTTAGCAGTTTCGCAATGTGAGACATGAAAGTACTCATCAACCCCTAGGGAAGCTATAATCATGTTTCTAGCTTTCTAGTCATAGGCATAATTCTTTTCATCTTTTTCATCCCATTGTGCTTCTGGTTTAGGTCTGGTAACACCTGCCTCATTGGTCATGGTTATTTCCATAGGACCTTCAAGGATGACTTTCCATATTTTTCTATCAACGGAGTTGATATGCACCCGCATACAGTCTTTCCAATAACTATAGTTTTCACCGGTGAAAACAGGCGCTCTATTGTACGCCCCTTTTGGATCGATCTTCGTTTTCTAAGAAGTTATATGAGAAGCACTAGATAAACTGGCGCTCGTGATACCACTTGTTAGACGATGTGACGGATCTGGAAGGGGGGTTGAATAGATCCCTTGTTTATTTTTTGCGCTTCTTAAATTTCAAACAAAAGCACCCTGGATTCAAAAATCGTCTACAATCGATCCGTTATTGAAATGACCGTGTTAGAACAAGATTTGTTCTGATCAATATTCTTAGTTTTGATGATAACAATGTATATGAATTTTGTATGAGATAATGTGGTACTCTAATACTATGCAATTTCCATTTCAGGAATTATATAAAGAGTATGCACAAAATCAGCGCAAGAAGCACTGACTCAGAAGGTTCAGCATGCAACATCAGAACATGGTCTGGCAAGACATCAGAAGATGGTCAAGCAGAATCAGAACATGGTCTATGGAAGCATCAGAAGAACTTGAAATCAGAAGCAAAAGCACTGAAGTTCTCATGGTATCGCGCTAAGAAGCACTTCAAGGTCAGAAGACAAGAAGATGCTCTGCACCAAGCTGTTTGACTCTGATGATATTCAAACGTTGTTTACACAAACATCAGATCAGAAGCAAGTACTAGCTGCCAGGCTACGCTGACTGACAAAAGGAACGTTGAAATCTATTAAAGGCAACGTCAGTAGACACAGCGAAAGCAAGGCTCGAGGTAGTTGACAAAAGAGTGAAACATTAAATGCAATGCTATACGGATCACGCAAAGAATTAAATGCTCCCAACGGTCATCTTCTCAAACGCCTATAAATATGAAGTTCTGATGAGAAGCTATGTTACGAACTTTGGAACCAACTCTGAGTAATATACAGAAACGCTGTCAAATTCAAAAAGCTCTCAAACTTCATCTTCAACCTCACTACATTGCTGTTGTAATATATTAGTGAGATTAAGCTTAAACTTAAGAGAAAATCACAGTTGTGATAACAGCTTATTAAGAAGCATTGCAACTCTTATAAGAATTTGTTTACATTAATTTGTAAGAACTAGAGTGATCAGGTTGTGATCAGTATACTCTAGAAAGTCTTAGAGGGTATCTAAGCAGTTTGTTCCTAGAGTGATCAGGTTGTGATCAGAATACTCTAGAAGACTTAGAAGTTACCTAAGTGGAAAACCATTGTAATCTTGTGTGATTAGTGGATTAAATTCTCAGGTGAGGTAAATCACACCAAGGGGGTGGACTGGAGTAGTTTAGTTAACAACGAACCAGGATAAAAATCATTGTGCAAATTGTTTTTATCTTACAAGTTTTAAAGCTACACTTATTCAAACCCCCCCCCCCCCCTTTCTAAGTGTTTTTCTATCCTTCAGAGCGGATATGTGAAACCGAATGGTTGATGAAAAGTGATTCAATACTTTAGTTTATCACTTAGCTTAACTTTGTCACTTAGTGTTTATTACTACTAACGATCTGTTTCAAAGTAATGACAATAATTTGTGTGTTTGTTAATTTGTCCAACATTTGGTGTGCAAAATAAACCAAATTCTAACAGCTCACAATCACACAGATTATGTTGAATGAAAGTAAAATGCGAGAAAGAGAAACAACACATGATTTGTTTAGGCAGTTCCCCTTGTCGTCCTCGCGCAGGTTACGTCTGCCCCTAATTCCAAAATTAAAATCAGGATAGTTTGCTATTATGATTGCAAAAGTTTACTAGAGATAGAAATTAGTCACCATAATTCACACCCAAATAGTTGAATTGAAAACTAAGCTCCTCTCTTCCCTTGATTCGAGTTGAACCAAGTGTGTCACTGATCTTTGATAAACCTCCGGTTGTATCTACCTTGTTGAGAACCCAATTCATTTCTCAAACCTTTTGCTCGGTTGATTATATCCCAAGATCGTGACCCCAATTCTTCCTTCCCTATCCTCCGATTGTTGCTACCTTGTTGAACGAACCCATGATTCCTAAATCCCTTGAGCACGGCTGAATATGGATGAAGCAAATACTTGTCAAAAACCCCAAAATTACAATGATCTTGGAGGACAAAACCCTAAGATTTTATTCAAGAAAAACCCATGATCTCTCAACCCGAACAAGATCACAATCTTCTACTATCGGATGTTATCAACACGTGCCCCGCACCTTGATCGACAAAAATGATTATGTGTAGTTGTCAATGGATGAGTGAGAGGTTGAAGATGATGAGAGACTTTTGTTTCTATTTCACTTTTCTTGTTGAAAACCAAAATGGTAGAACCAAACATAACTTTATATGTTATCTAAGACAAAGCACCAACTAATAAGCTGAAAAACTGATTTTCTGCGCGAGCGGTCAACCTGAGCATCTGAGGCAAACGACCTGAGCATTCTCGAAGGTGACATGAGGCAAAATTATTAAGCCATGCGTCGACCTATGGGTCGACCTGAGCATTCCCGAGGGTGGTCTAAACATCCATGCGTTGACATATACAGGGCCATGCGTCGATGCATTGTTTGCAAAATTGGTTCCCAGGTTACGTCGACCTATAGGTCGGCCTGAGCATTCCCGAGGCTAGTCCAAAATCTTGCTTTCAGCATGAGTCGACCTGAGCCTCTTTGTGAGTCGACCTGAGCCCCAAAAAAACCAAAAACGCCAATTTTTATGATCCTTCATGCTTCCTTGTTCATCCTATCGAATAGTAACATATCCAAACTAAGGAGACATGTTTTGACATCATTGAAACACTTTATTGTAGAGCTTTGCCCTCACATATGGAAGACGAAATAGTTGACAAGAAACAATTGTCTATTTACAGTAATTTTTTGCCACCTTATTGATATTAATTTTATAATACTTGTGCTACATTGTTAATAATATTTCATCTAAACCATTTTCAAGCATGGATCCACTAGCATTTTCACATGTGTGCTCAATCATCCTACTCGGAGAAAATCGGGCGACCGAGACGTTCTGAGTTGCTCTTGACTACTTTGATAGAGAAAATCAGGCGACCAAGTCGTTATGAGTTGCTCTAGACTGCATTGGGTCGGGTGATATTTGTTTTATGTTGTATGTCGATCACAATGATTCACAATCTTTGAAAGTGATAGCCTTGTACTCTAAATGGTGTGTGGGTCTCGAATTATGTAGCCTCATCTACCTAAGTGAGTATTGTTGTAGTTCGAGTATATGTAGGATAAACCTAGAGACCCCATAATTATTATTCCTGCCATTGTCTTGTGCGGGAATGTTGATGAGATATATGTGGAGTATTATGACATATGCTCTTGAAGGATGCACGCCGTGTGTTAACTCCTCGTCCATGGAGTACGATATACGGCTACATCTAATATTTTTATAGAGTGCCACATCCTTAAATGACACCAGATACATAAGGAGATCCCTTGAGACTGAATCATTATGAGATCTTAGAAGACGAACAGACAAGGATGGACCATGTCGCTGATGTGTTGTTGATATGTCACTATTGTGACTATTTAGAGTGAGGTCCTAGCTAGTGGTGAGTTTGAGGAAGACACTCCTTAGATGACCACCCTACAACTCATCTCACCATATGCTTGAAATGCGTTGTAGTATAGAAGGCAGGTGAGGAACATGGGCATCAAATATATGCAGTAGTTGTCTTTTACTTTGTATTTTTATATTTTGTCATTTTGTTTTATGGTTCGTTATGGGATTGATGTTGCCATTTTGACATTCAAATATACGCACTAGTTCTTCTATTTTCTCAATTGTAAGGAAACACGAAAAATACACATACAAGATTAATTCGGAGATTAAAATAGAGATTTTTTTTGGCAAAAATGAAATGTCAATCTAATAAAGTGATTTGGTGTATAATAAACATATTCAGATTTTAAAATCCAAATAATACAAAGAATATTTTAGAATTTTTATAGGATGTGTAATCATTACATGAAATAGGGTGTAATGATCAACGTCCAATTATAATCTACACTATAGTTCTTCCGGCAAATTTAGGCCATGAACATTGTACTTTTTCTTCTAATTATAGATTGAGCAAACTTCACCCATTCCTCATTGGATTATTTGTACCAATGAAACTCCTCTTGAAAGAAAATCAAGTTGTATGAATACCTCAATTTGGCTCAAGATAAAGAAGGTACTAAGAATCAGAAGTTTGTATAGCTCTCTAAATGCCTTCAAACAATATTTAGACAGTTATTTTTCTTGCTTTTCTTAGACGGTTGGCAAAGCTTTGGCTAGATTTCTTTTACTACCGTTCCAGGGGTCCTCTACAACATCTTGATACGGAATCAAGGGAAATAAAGCTTTAAAACAAAACCAAAATTATTAGATTTTACTAGCTTCATGAAGAGTGGTTCTAAACTCCTTCATGAAGGCCTTATAATCTTAGAAGAGGAATGGTAACAATAATGGAATGTCCAGCCGGTTTCCACGACAGTGATAGTACAATAGGTACCATATTAAGATGAGATACAAAAATCTCGTGAATGTTTTTATGACTGGAAAGTTGAAATTGGGAAGTAACCAAGCACCATCTATTAGTACAACAGGTACTATGTTTTTACAACATAGTGTATTTATATCACGCATGATCAACTATAGTAGGATCACCCACTCGTAGTTGAATATTGTATCACTTGTAGTGCACCAACCTGTACATCGGCTCAGGTTTCCTAGAAACCCTTTTCCTTTACTTTTCTTGAGCAAAGTGAATCAAGATAGAAACTTCATTATCATTCACCGACTACTTAAAAGCAAGCCTCTAAAACACTTTGGAAGTTATTAATCCTCTTCATGCTCATTTAACTATAAGACCGATGCATCCTAAATGTTCAAAGGCAGTTTCAGATAATCTAAAATTACAAATCTGAAATTTTGTAGTCATCACTGAGATGCAAGTGCACCAACCTGTAATGGAAAGATTTACTCAGTTCAGTTTTAACGGACAAGATGAGAAGACAGCAAATTCCTTGAATTAAACTTTTTTTTCCTTCATTTCATTTCATTTTCTATGAAGACTAAATGTCCTACAACTAAATGAATTACAAATCAATGGTTAAAAAAAACTAACTGTACACAACAATGACAGAAAAAGCAGACCAGAGAATTATGCTTTAGACTAATAATTTACAGACTCCCCACGCTAAAAGAGGCAGGCAGTTCTGAATGATGAACCACAAAGGTTTGACCAGTATGGAAGTCTTCTTCAGCAAAAGCAAGCAAAATTTTACTGGTCCCACATGGCCTGGAATATTGCAGGTCTGTGCTTCAACCAGTGAACCATCTCCCTATCCAGTGGAGTATTGTTAATTACAGCGTCTAGCATTGGGCTACCAAAAAATTTAGGACTATTTTTGAATGACCAGATCTGGTCTTTGGGCCAAGGTCTCTGCGGATGCTTCTCCTGGATAAAAAAAGAAAAGAAAAAGTATGCTCAATCATCACTCATCAGCTACAAAGAACCCAGAAGCATACAATGGCCTGGCATGTAACAGTTAGTATTACTAACTAAATCCCAGAAACTTAGTTACAGCTGTAATGGCAGCATAAACTATTTATATCACGCATGATCATCACAAATTAAATACCATGATCAGATAGGTAGTACTTTCCTACATTATATTTACAGCTGTAATGGCAGCATAAAGGAAAAATAAATCTGAAATGCTCGAATAAGATATAGTCCAGAATTTCTTCTAGATTACCAAATTTGGCCACAACCAACGGCTAAAATTTAATCTGCAAACACCCAGTAATTACCATGTTTCAGAGCTCAATTAATTCCACCTAGATGGGGATGTCTTGACACACCAGTTGGCATTGCTGTTGTGTGAATAAAAGATTACAGTTTTTAGTCGTGAAATGACAGTAAAACTGCCTATAAAATCAGATTTGAATCTCGTATGGTGACAGCTATGTAATATCAATTTTCCTTTTCGACTAACTCCAACTATGGTTCAAAAATATGTAATTACCAAACAGAAAACAAATTTATACTGACAAGCAAAATATACAATATAAGTACATAAATGTGCATGAAGAAAACTAACCATTCTTGCCAACATGGATCTGACAGTCTTTGGACCATAAACACGTTGCCGTGAAGGCTTATGAGCCTTAGCATAGAAGGAACTGATGTCTGGCAATGACAAGCTTCCCTTGCTAGCTCTAGCCAGGGTACAATCAGGCTCCCCATCACTCTGATTATGCCAAAATATCAGTTGCCCTAAACAATAATTTTGACCATATATCTTCCGATACTCCTGAAATCCTGCTCCCAACTTGTCAGCATACTTAGGACCTAAGTCAAGTGGACTAATATAGACAGGTGGTGAAGTAGTAGTTTTATAATCCTGCACACACAAATAACTACAATTCAAACTAAAACTTTTTTAAACAAAAACTGGAAGTGCAAAAGCACCATTTTGAAAAACTGACATTAACAATACAAGAACATACCAGTACTCTAAAGAAGTACTTGGTATAAGCATAAATATGGATTAAGTCAGCAGCAGCATCATGCCGACATTTGTATGTACAAGGAAGATTTCGAACCTCGTCTCTCAACCTTCAAAAAGAGGAAAAGTAACATAAGGTAAAGATGGCAAGTTCAACCAGGACAAAATACACACAAATTAGGAGTGCAAGCACTTACCACAACAGAGATTTCTGAATAGCTTTCTGAATATCTTTAGAATTCAGAGGATCGCGAGCACGAGTTTTGGACTTGAGATCATTCAAGGTAGACTCTTCCACGTGAGGAGTCAGGCATTGAAGAAGCTCCTCAACAAACGAATCCTCTCCTTTCCAGAGGAGCGAAACAACTGCTTCAGGACTGAGCTTCTCAAGAGGAGGTGGAGCTTTCATTGGATCACCAAAAACACATCTCATAACATACCTTACCTGTAATGTAACTCAAAGATTAAAATAATATTCAAACAGGAAACAAAGTTTACTTAAAAAATACAGCTACACACTGAGATCTGAAAGTACAGAGCAAAAATTACACCATCCACTTCACATTACAGCAAAGAGTGTAGTTAGGTAGCATAAAATGCTACCTAGAATAAAAGATCTAAAATTGTTGACCATCTATAGAATGCAGTGTCATGCAACTTATCTTTAAAAAAATATTGGCCCAGTGGTATTTGTTAGCAGTGATCCTGACCCTAAAAACACTATTTGCCAATTACCATCATTCTTTTAGGATAATATTTTAAATGTGAAGCCCTTACCTTCATTAAAAACTAGAATAATAAAGCTGGAAAATACATAGCAAAATGGAAGTACAATCACCTTATCAAGCGTGACAGCAAGATTCTGAAGCCTCTGGTTGTATACACCCTCAGCCTGACTCATAAAGAGACATAGGAAAGGAAATAAATATTCTTTAAACTAGTCTTAGGTTGATAATAAGTTACAGGTAGAGAAACAAGAGCACACCTGAACCTCTGCGTCACTCCTCTCAACTTCAAGACATATATCTGAAAAATATTTTCTTTTTTCTTCCAAATTATGCTTTAGAATTGCCTCAGGAAGTTTAGTTCTTTCAAAATTAATAAATCTCACCTACACCAGCACAATGTGTCACAAAAAAATAAAAAATAAAAGAATATAGAAAGTAAAAAACATCAACACAACACAGAGGAAGCAAGGCACATACAAGGCGAGCCGCATAAGCAACTAGCCAATCTGGCAAGCCTCCAAGCAAACAATTGCCTAAACCAGCTCTTCCCAAGTCATTGTAGTCCTCTTCAGAAACGGAGTTTAATTCACAGGCTTCTAGCATCAAATAATGACAGTCAAGAATTCCATGCCACTCTTTCAGTACCTGAAAGGACCAAAAGTACTCCAGTCAGCAGCTAAAATGATCAAAATTTAAAAAAAAATCATTTAAATTTGAAGCTATTTCAAATAGCTTTTCATAAAAATTATTTGAGATACATCTTTATGAAAAAATTATGATTTTGATCACGTTTTAATCGTCAATAATGTATATTTATGCTATAAGATGTCAAAATTAGTCTTTTAATTTATAAAAAATTAATTTAAAAAAACTTCAAATTTTTTTAAAATGTTTTTATAAAAATCATTTTTGAAAATACAAATAAAACAAACGGGCCCGGGCCTATAATGTCAAGAGAAATTTATGCCAATGATCTGCAAGTCCATATTTCAGGATATACAAGGCATTCATTTGGTTGATTGTAATGCAAAAAATTATTTCTTTTAATTTATCCTTAGGTCAGACTGTCTGGTATGGTATCTACATTTCCTAGTCGTATAATTTATTAATCGTTTGTAATCATAATGGTATGAAAACAAATAAGAGGACAGCAAAATGCAGCTAAAAGTATCCAATTGTGTCGAATGAGTGCCCACGTCGATAGAGAGTCTATTTGACACGTGCTTTTTTAATTTTCTACTTTTATATTTTATCAGCACTTTAAAGTCAAAGATTTTGTTAAACCTTTTGGAAAGCCCCTTCACCAGTCAAATTTAGATAGCTTCCTCGGCAAACTTGGCTTCCACATAAACAGACTGATGCTTCATATTCCTCCTTGCTCTGCAGTGAGATGAAACAGGTATTCATTAGAAAAAAAAATATAAAGGGGATACATTTTACTTTAAGAATGCAAAAGCTTGACAAGCAACTGGACAAACCTCTGTAACAGAGTTGTAATCAAAAGTGATCTCCTCGCCATGTTGAATTTTACGAACACTATATATACCAATTTGATAATGACCGCCAACAGCAGTAACTCTGAAAATATAAGAGAATAAGATAATGGTTAAATACAAAAATCATATCCCATTCAAGTAAGTTCAAAAGAATTAGTTAATTACACCCATTTATTATAATCATCTGCTTTTAAATAATACTCCAAAAAGGCACTTTCAATGATATAATTAAAGATTAAATATGGGAGTTTTTGAGTTGATCCCAGACTCAATGCTTAATTCGTCAACCAAAAGGAAGACATATTACAATACAGCATAAAAGAACCAAGAAGGATGGGGCAGGAGAATTTTGACTGGAATCAATGCAGAGAGTAATTTCAGGAACAGGAAATAGGGATTTGGAAGGGAGGAGGAATGTTGAGGAATAAATAATTAGGGGGTTAAACTTTACAGCCTTCTTGAGCTACAGGAAGATCATTAAGTTAAGGACATCGAAATGAGAATTTTGACTGGATGGATAGACATGAAGAAAAAGAGATTTCCAAAAGAGGGATTTGGAGGGGAGGTGGAACTTTAAAGAATAAAAATGAGAGGCGAGAGAAGGGTATTAAAAGGTGCAATACAGCATGTATGGTTAAGCTTTTCGGCTTTTCCAATGGAAATGGCAAAAGTTTACAGTTTCAATGAATGTTTGACCAAAGCTTGTAAGGAGCAACTTCGGTTAAAATCGAATCTTCACCAAGCATATAAAGCTTACTCAAACAGGCTGACAATATTTAAAGGAAGCCAGGGGTGGACCCACAGTTTGCAAGAACCTGTGCTTCCCAACCACAGATATTATGTTGTGTATGCAAAAACTATCACGATTGAACTAGGTAATGGGTGCACAGAATCTTTTAAGCATATGAATTTCCCAAAATATACAAGCTATGCACTGAAAAAGTTAACTGTTTTAAAATAAACAGGACCAACATCAAGTTGTTAACAAGTCAAAAACATATTGGAAACAACAATAGAAGACAAATGTACTTACTTTGCTTCACAATTAGGTCGGCATGAATGACATATTCGACTGGCATAGTTAGCCTTATGCATGGCATCAACAACAACCAAGTCATAACCATCAGCATCACCCTGTCATGTAAATGAAGATTAGGCTAGTCCACAAAGTTGATAGATTGACAAACAAAATCAAGTTAAAACAACAAATTTCTTTTCTGAAGCATCAGGCACCTTTGGCCTCTCGAGGTATATGTTATAAAATTCTGGTGCTGGATCTTTGCTATTTTTTTGCAGAGATCGTATCCCATCTTGTTTCTCAAACCACTTCCATACAGGATACACCTGATAAAAATAAAAACTATGTAAATATGTGAAATAAAAATTTGCAGCCATCATATTAAGACTAAGTTTCTAAATAACACAGCACACCAATTGAAGAGGATAACAAACATCATGTATAAGCATATACTGTCCATGTGACATTCTGTGCAAAACTACAAGATGGCACAGCCAGAAATGGTAAATATTCAATGAGGCAAACTAGAAAACAGAATGTTAAAAAATGTCATAAAGCAAATAGGAATAAAGATCAAGATCACAATTTTATAGGCGAACGTCACAAAACTAATAATTTAATAATTCATGTGTATTTCAAATTTAAAACGTGTCAAAATTTGCAGCAATCAATCATAAATAGTTTGATGATGGAAAATATGAAACTACTATATTGTCTACTCTCATCAGTATATACATTATAGGATAGATAGATATTGAGATTATATAACTTGCATATTTATACCTGAAAAGAAACGTGAATAAAGAAGTATAAATAAAATATCAATATAAATAGGTAGCCATACCTCTCCAAGAAACTCCACGACAAAATCATCTTCGCCAAAGCCCTCTTCCTTATTGCAAACAACACCAAGCCCCTGCATGATCCAGATCAATTGACAGTTATAGGCAGCTCAAAGAAGGAAACAAACTGAATTTAGTACTGAATTGAATCACCTAGGACAGAGAGAACCAATGGAAGCTAACCATTGAATTTTAGTGTTTCATAAATACAAGCATGCGTGTATGTATGTATGCATGAACAAATTCATAAAGTGTATACCTTTCTATAAGCTACATATTTATCATCAGGACGTCTGCCTATGGCTTTTAGGATACCTTGGCACATACCAATCATTCTTGCGTCACGGTGCTCCTCTGCACACCTTTCAATCTCTTGGATAACAGGCTGCAAAGGGTAGCTCATTGGAGTGCTTCCAGTTCCGGTAAAATGCCTAACTTGCATATTCAATGTCCGAAGGAGTGTCTCTTCTATAAACACATGCTTCTCTTGAAGAGACCAATCTAACCCCTCAGGCATAGAATCAAGTAAAAGATTGTGTGTATAGGGATCGATTCCATAAACCTCTTGCTCAATAACCTCATTTTCAAGCCTTTTTCTAGGTTTGTAATCCTTGACTTCAGGAAGTTCCATATCAGACTCCTCAGTGCCATTCTTTTGTGCAGCCAACTTCTCTGCATAGTCATCTGGTAGTGAAACCCGCATCTTCCTTTGCACATCATCCTCATCAGCTACAATGACATATTGATCAATGACATCATATTTCCGAGTAACAGGAGGAACCAAACTTGCTTTCGTCATACGAGCTCCCCATTCACGTTCATCTGTAATGAAATCCAACCCATCACTAGGTGTGAAGTATCCATTTCCCTTTGATTCTCTGGTTCGTCTCTCTAGATGAGCTTCTTGGTCACTATCAGTATTGGAGGTTGAAGTATCACCGTCACTATTGCCATCTTCAGAAGACCTATCAAGGTCATCAGATGTCTCACTCTCTGAGTCCATAGATTTCTTATTCAATTTTGATAAACGCCTTCTGATTTCTCTATCAGAAGCATACTCTCCATTATCCAAACCACCATGTATTCCATCACTCCTATACTTTCTCTCAGTCACTAATCTATTCTTCTTGTACTTAGAGGAAGTAGAACAGAATGCCAACGGTAAGTCATTTCCCGATAACTTCAATTGCGCATCTCTATCATTCACATATTTAGAACTTTCCTCCAACCGTGTTGCAAGCTGAATAAATAATGAGATAACATGATTCATATCATTAGCATCACCACGATTCTTTGCCCTGTAATAAATACGCATATAAGTAAATTATTAATTAAATAAATATGGGCGGTAGAGGAAAGGGAGAATCTGTACAAGAGTGAGGAACTAGTTACACAAGGTGGATAATCAGGAGAGTATAAATAAACAGAGAAAATAAAAAGCAGCCCAACTGAAGAATTGTAGCAGAGCCACTATAGGATGTAAGGAGGAACTTTTCTCTTGGAAGAGAGAATCCATTTCTGTGAATATCATAATGGAATTGATTCTCTCCTTAGCACAGTTCTATTACTTTCCATACTCTTTTTCAATAATCCATAATTTTAAATTGTGGGGGCAATATTATATGCATATATATTGTTTTTAAGAGTGCAAGTATACATCATAATATTCTCGACGACTTTTCAAATTTTGAAAACATATGAACGATTATAAAAAATATATACTAACTTTGCAAAAAATATACATAATACTCCTAGTCAAGAAGGAAAAACAAAAAACTATCAAAACCAATGAACCTCATATTTGTTGTTACTTTTTGAAGGTTTTGTCAAATATCGAGAATTGTGAGATATTAAATGCACCCACTAATATTAAAAGACAAACATTTTAAAGAAGGGCAAAAAAGTCTTTTAAACAATAAATGCATCTTAGAAGTTGTGACTTTTTCTTATAAAAGGAATAAAAAAAATCAAAATTTTATTATAATAAAGACAAGAAAATTGCAATTCTAAAATTATTATGATCTAAAAGATGCAATATAAATTTAATTATATTTTTCATAAATTGGCTATGAGGGACAAATATTAAAGAGGTGAGAGTTTTTACGTAAATTATGGGCCGCACTGCATTATAATGGAGTTTAAACTTTTGTGTATGTAACTGTGTATAGATATTTTTTCCAAAGATGAAAATAAGAAATATTATAAATATTTAAGAGGCGAGAGTTTTTAGGTAATTTATAGGCCGCACTACATTACAATGGGGTTGAAACTTTTGTGTATGTAATTGTGTATAGATATTTTTTCAAAAGATAAAAACATGAAATATTATAAATAGACTTCACCACTAGCATAAGACATAAATTGAGAAAATTTACAATTACCAAAGTTATTTGAGATTTTTTGAACAAGAGCCTATGTGCAATCATACAAAAGAACCACCACAATTCCATCAACGTGTCGGTAGTGCCAGAAACATAGCCAACTAGCGGCCTTTATGCCAAATCTACTAGTAACCAAACCAATTAAATAAGCAACTAAGCCAAAATACCCCAAAGTTATTAAGTATACATTTTATACATATAGCATTGTATCAAAGAATATTATTGCAGGCGAGTGCCCCCACAAAACCGTAAGTGCATCCATCTCTGATCTTTTGCATTCTTCTTAGAACATACAGATACACGCACATGTGCCCACATATACCCCACATATGATAACCATAGAATCAAAAAAAGAAAAAGAAAAAGAAACTCTCTCCGTCCCAATTTATGAGCACCTTTGGGGAAAAAATTATCCCTAAACTCTTCCAAACTGCTAGATGCATTTAATAATTTTTTTTCCAAATATACCCCTAATTAAACTACTAATTTATCTTGGAAGATAAAAATTCTATATATTAAAAGTGTTTATACCCAAAGGACAGTTTAGTAATAGTAAAACACAAAATATACACATTAATTACATATCAACTTTTCTAAATGTTTTAAATATAATTCTATACGTATTGTGTTATTATTTGTATAGATTGTACTCGCTGGGCTAATTAGGCCATTAGGTATAGCATAGTCTATTTAAACAGTTTAGTGGTTGTACTCTAATTACTTTTGATATAGTATTCAGAAAATCATTGTCCAATTCTAAGCTTAATATATGTGAAAACTGAAAAGTGGCAAAGGGGCAGAGGAACGAGGGAGTATATGACAAAAAAAGCATTCATATCAAGGAAAAAGATGAAAAAAGAAAACTTAAACCTACTTCATTGCATCTCGGCACATTCTGCTTATGTCCTCCTTCACAGAGCTCAGCCCATGCCCACTGTAATAACCTCTTTTTATTTTAGCCTCAATTTCTGCAACCTATAAGCAAATAATAATAATACATTAGAAATTCTAAATAACAAAAATTTCATAATTACTTGAAAAGAATTTATTGCAGAAATTATTCATGTACCTTGGGTACAAAAAAGTCACAAGCATTTGCCTTCATAATTTCCCTGAGTCTTGAAGCAAGAAATTCCTCCATCTTTTTGTAACCACTTTCCGACTTCTTAATTGACCATCGTCTTGTTCGAGCATCTCTAGAGAGGATAGAAGAGGACTTTCTTGCATCATATAATTTTGAACGCTTGTATAAATTTTGACGGAATAATTGCTTCACCGTGTCTCTCTTGTCCACACTATCAAAATAAACCTTCAGCTCACCAAAATTATCCCTAATACCAAAACTACTGGCTTTAGAAACGGACAAAGATTGATCAGTAATCTGTTTGAGGCTTCTGATTTTATGTGGCTCATCTGCAATTTTAGTTATGCGTGAATTTCGGCTCTTGATCCATTTCACATTGGAAAATTTAGGAGTGAGCTCCTCAAACTGATTGCACCCTCTGATATCTACAGTAGATAAACCAGGAAATAAGAGAAACACTTTCTCTAGCATGTCAGCAGTAATATTGGTGCAACCCATTAGAATCATAGATTTGATTTTGTCTTTTTCATAGGCATTCTGCAAGCAAACAATCAGGTTAGATGGGAAAACAATGAAATATTTCTGACAATGTTAAATGAAAAATATAATAAACCTACCACAATATTCCAAAGTATGGAATCGGTGCAAAAATGGCCAAGGGATGACAAGTTGACATTTTTCGAAACTTCTTTGTAAAACTTTACAGACGCTTTCCAATGCTTGCATGTCATGGACGCAAAGACGAGAGACTTCAAATCAGACCTCAAGAAGTGGAAGACTCGTGCCAACATTCGACCGTCCAATAAGCCCCACCTTTCCTCCTTGGAAACAGTAACGCCGTTCTCTTCAGCAGAGAAAGTAACATCACCAGACAGGGCCTCAAGAGTGGATTTATCATTCTCAATAATAAAGCTGTCATCTTCAAAATCACTCTCTTCTTCACTATCTTCAACCAGCACCCGGATTCTTTTGGAAGCATGCGCATCACCTTCTGAAATAAATATGACCCAACACATGTCAATATTTCAAGTAATTAATAGTATGATAATACAAATAAGTTTCAAGAATATAGATATTCTTCTAATACTATTTACTACCAATATTTTAATATTAAAATTTTATTTAACAGTGATTATAAACAGGTGGTGCATAAGGCTTACACAAGGCAGGGTCTATGGTCTAAAGAGGGTAGATGTATGAAACCTAATTCTGCGCGGAGAGGCTGTTTCCAGGATTTTAGTGCATGACTGAATTCCATGTCACAAGGAAGCAACCTTACTATGGTGCCAAGGCTCTACCTCATGTTTAAAAGTGATCATGAAAAGAAACAATTATCCTAATGAAATAGGTTGGTTCATAATGAGAAGCATAGGATTAGATTTAGATGGATAATGTATTTCATGAGGAAGCCCAAGACAGAGCCCACCAAGTAAGCTTCAGAAACAAGAAAAAGCACCCAACTGAACATAGACTAAGCAAGTCTCGAATGGGTGAAGAGTTTGGGGAGGGGGGAAGACTACCGACAAGCAGAATGAATCAGTGTGCACAACAATGTTTCGAACAAATCCAAAATTGGATAGAGGAGGGGTAGAGAGAAGCACTGAAAAGAAGTGTACAAGCTGCAAAAACCAGAATCAGAACAAAGTTGCGGGCAAGATGTTAAAAAGAGGCATACGAGAAGTTGAGAATACTGAATCGAAGAGGTTGTCAGATTCTTTAAGCAAGTAGAGATCATTGAGGAACAGAAAAGAGAATCTCATGGGAGAGACATGCATCAGAAATTGCTTGGCTGGTTGAGTTTTTTTCCCAGTAAACTGATTATTTTGAACCAGGTTGCCAAGCGAAAGAAAGGCCCAATAGGACCTAGAATTGTTGTAGCTCAACAGTCCCTTCAAATTATACGCGTAAGATTACTGATTCTACAAGATCTGAAAGTTTGTGATTCTCAATCTGAATTACTCAAGGGCTTGAAAACAACGAAACTTGTGATTTTGACTAGACTGGTTTAGAAGACATGATAAAATGATAGCACCGAAAGATTCTCAATAAAGCATATTGACATGAATAATGATGCATAGTGCAGCAATCAATTCTCCATATCATTTTATCAATCATATTAAGAAAATTAACACATACCACCAACTAGATGTCGTTAATCAAAATAGAACTAGTGATAGACAGATCTGGAACCAGATAGAGTGAAAGAGGTGAATCACTGAAGGGAAGATCCTTCAAGAAATGCTTTATTTCTGAGTAGTATGAATACAATTCCAAAGAACAGAAATTTTAAGAGTATGGTAATGCACATGAGGCCTAATGATATACAATTGTATAAAGTAGGACCAACTAAAACTATATTACATATATTTTCCAATAAATGAGTTTCCAACTTAACTATATGAAGTATACAAAATAATAACCAAAAATACCAAAATTGCACACAAGATTTAAAGGTGTGAGGCAGCGGTTTATTTCATTTAGTAGCTAATCAAACAGCTTAGTATCTACTTTCACAATTTAGCATGATTTGACCTGTGTACTCTAGTGTTCAGATATATTTGTTCATTGCAATGCTGCATCACTTTGTACTGAAAATAAATTTTATGTTAAAATTTGGAAGGAAAAACCATAGTTGCCAAGGGCAGCTAACCCCAAAACTAGGATAGCAGGGTGACTGCTACTTGAATTTTTTTAAATATCGATAAGTAGTTTGTTTATAAATATATCTAACTACTAAATGTTCATTTTATGAGACTTTACTACATGAAACTATAATTTGATTAATGATTTATTTTTACTATTAGTTTTTTTTTATCAAAAAGTATATTTTTATGAGATATCTATTACGTTACTTTTTTATTTGATTACTGATCTATTTTTACTACTATTATTCATAAAATAATATATTATTATTATTAAATATTATATTTATGAGAATTATATTTTAATATTTTATTATCTTATTATTTTATTATTGGTTTATTACTACTACTGTGTTACTTTATTTTAAAAGACTCAAGAGGTCAAAGGCCCAAATTTTGTGATACAGCCTGTTTTAGTTACATTTTGTCTGCCGTAGCCCTTAACGGCCCAAATATTCTTCTCCCTAAACCTAGCATCTAAACAACAGAAGCATAGCAGCACTGTAACAACCAACATTGTAACGGACACATGGAAAACACAGATTTATGTGTGTTCTAAGCTCGAGATAAATGCTGGAAAACACAGCTTTGGCCAGAAAACATAGATATCTGTTGCCGAAAAATTTCAGATCTGGCCAGAAAACTTAGATCTCTGTTGCCGAAAATTTCAGATCTGGCCAGAAAACACACAACGTTGTATCCGAAAAATGCAGATTTGTTAGCAAAATTGCATGGCACTCTAGGAGCACCGCTAAACACATAAACTGAGACAGCATCTAAACAAGAGAAGTATAGTAGCACTGTAACAGCCACCCACAACCAACATTGTAACGGGCACATGGAAAACACTGATTTATGTGTTCTAAGCTCGAGATAAAAGCTTCATGCTGGAAAACGTAGCAGTGGCCAGAAAACTTAGATCTCTGTTGCCGAAAATTTCAGATCTGGCCAGAAAACACAACGTTGAATCCGAAAAATGCAGATTCGTCAGAAAAATTGCATGGCACTCTAGGAGCACCATAAACCGAGACAGAAAATCCTTCTGTGATTGTTGCTACTCCCTTCTGCGACATAGCATCGCTTATGGGAGTGGACAGCCTCCATTCCACTCAGCTCTGCCACTATCGATGTGCTACTGGCTGCTATTGACAACATAGGGAAAAACACAAATATTTGGATGAACCCATCCCAAGAAGTACCTGTACGAGATTACCCAGTTCTAAGGTTACAACAATGATTTAAAGGTACCAGTGGATCCATAGCTGGTGAGGAAAATGTTAAATCAAGTGGTTTACATGATAAGAGATTTCTTTGAAGTTTGAACGAAATGAAATGAAGAAACATGATAAAAATATACAGAGAGAAAAAAGGGGGTGAGAACACATCTAAACAGTGCACCTTTAAATTATTCAAAGGTAAGAGAAGACAATGCACATATCATATCATAGCTGGTTGAAACAAAAACAGGGATAGCTGTAAATTTTAAAAAATAAATTGTTACCTGATTTCCAATATATTTGTTTCTCAACTTCCTTCTTTGGTTGTCTTGCATTGATCCAAGGATCTAAAACCTCATTTATTACTGCAGCAAATTCCCGGCTCTTATATGATTTAATTACTAATTCATGTAGTTTCCCGCGAGTATAACCAACAAACTGGGGGTATATGCTGTTAAACATATTTGACTTAGAATGGGGTTCACCAAATGAAACACCTTGATGTTCTGAAAATTCACTAGACGCTGAACTGCTTTCTTGGTGGCTCTTGTGATGGACATCCAAAGTTTCTGTTGAAGATGTAACAGGAACCCAGAGTTTATCACATTTCCTGAACACACTGCTATACTTCTTTATAATTCCTTGGTCTACTAAAGACTGTAGATCTGAAAACGACGAAGGTCCTCTTTCTCGCCCCGAACCATCAAGATAATACCAGTCGCCCAAATGCAACTGCAAGTCATGGACGGCACAGAGATGATCTTGAGAAATATTAATGGATTCTACACTCTTGCAATAGCCTTGAGAACCTTGATCAATAACAGTTTTAAACTGTGAATCTTCTTCAGATGATGATCTCTTGCTATCCCTGGTTGATGATAAAGGTCGGGCTGACCTTGAATGATATCTATCCTTGCCTTGGGTCTTGTGGTGTGACTCAGAGACCAATGATCCCTGGTCCTTGACCACGCATGAATTTATCCTGACCACTGAGTGAACATTTCCTTTTACTCCTCTAACAGAAATAAACTTGCTTTGAACTGGTCTGCTCACAGTACCACTGCAATCAACCAACTCATCAGTACAAAAAGCCCAAAGAGGAATGTCAAGCTTTCTATTGTGAGATGGATAATACAAGTCTTCTTTCCTAGCCCACCGAGGATCTTCACATCCATAGTTAGGCATTTGACATAGAGGAAACCCATCATTTAGGACCAGTTTCTTTTTAGAATATCTATCTTGGGATTCCTCATTCCTCTTCCAGTCACCGCCTTTGCATGACCATTGAGCAGAAAACCAGTCATCAGGAACGCCAAGGGTAAAGCCGTTATCCTTGTCGAAGTCTTGCTCATTTGATGCAAAATCAACTTTTGAATCATGGTCCATGCTCAGGCAAGTATCGGGCTCAGGAAAACCTAAAGAAAACAAGAGGAGAATACTTGTCATGAAACGTACACCTCAAAGTAATAAACATCAATGGAGGAACTAGTTTTGGAAACATAACAAGATGAATGAAATCACCATTTTAAGCTATCATCAGTTTACATCAAAATGCATTATTTTAAAAATAAGTCAAAACATGTTATCTTATTATGCACATGATCCACATACAGTATAAAAATGTACAGAAGTTTATGCAACCACCATATTACTTGTAAAGCTGAAGCAGAACACTAAATCACATAAGATGACAGATTGAGCACAATTCAAATTGTTAGTTCAACTGAAAGAAATAGTTTAACTCATGCAAGCATACAAGAGGATAGTGGAGTTAAAACAAATTATTTGTACACTACCATATAATTGACCAGTAGAGTGTTATAGAGACCATTTAAATCAGTTTCCACAACAGATATCAACTCCATATACTCCACATGCATTATTTATTTGAAAATATACTACCTCAAAATTATAGTGTGCATCTAATTGATGCATCTAGAAAAGTTCTACTTTTTTTCTCAATGTCAGAGGAGGGGGCTGAGTCAACTCAGTGTGAAACCAGCTAAGAAACTACAAGAAGACACCTTCTGATAATCAAGCCAAGACATCAGTAAAGAATAACGCTCAACAAACGTCAATATTTGGCAAGTATCAACTAACAATACCAAAAATGCCAAATTAATTAAAAAAACAAAAATGAAAGCCTTTCCTCACTAGGTGGGCCAAAACAATTAAAAAATAATATTAAAATAAAAACCATTCTTTTAAATATCATACCATTTAACGCGTCCAATCAAAGCTAAAAGTAAAACTTGTTAATTGCCACATAACAGCATTAGATAAAAAAAATACCAATCATAACTCCTAAGTGAACCATTAGGCGGTCCAGCAACTACATACCTTTGTAGGCTCCCAAATCGTCCCACTCTGCATATTCAAAATTCATTTGCAGGGCTTCTACAAGACAATAAGAAAACAAGATTGGAAAGATAAGATATAGCAGTAAATAAGGAAAAATGAACAGCTTGATTTAAAAAAAAATATTTTTATTTTGTAAAAGAAATCCATAAAAATATCATTAACAGAAGCAGAGACCTGTTATTGCCTCAAGCTCCCTTCCAGGAATGACATCATAACCCTCTAACAGAACACCGACCCTTTCATCAAAATGGAGGTCATCCAACGGCTCAGGTGCAAGCATATTGTCATCAGGGTATAACATTGACTTCAGGAAAGGGGCTTGCCTTTCCTGATCATTCTTGGGTCCAGATTGAAGAATATCTCCAGTATCTGACAAAAGATTACCGGAAGCTTCTGGAGGATTTACAAGCTGGGTTATGGAGTCTGACACAATCAATGGAAAACTCTGAGCTACCAGTGGTGATGCTGCATTCTCAACAGTTAACCATCTGTCACTGTCAATGTGCTTAATAAAATGATCCGACATTAATACACCCTCGTCAACAAGAACCTTGATGTCAGATAATTTAGAAGGACCATGTTCCAAACCACAATAATCAAGGTAAAACCATTTTCCTGATGATGAATCAGCAAACACAGGAACATGTGGGGGAGTATCACATATGTCCATATCTTCTTCCATAGAAGGCTGCTCCTCAGTAGGTAGGAGCAAGCAAGGAGAATCTTGGCAGTTTATAGCTGGCCTGCAGGACTCTTGTTCCTTTTCAGGTTCATTGCAGACACCTTTCACAACAGGCCCATTGGCATCGTGAACACTTCTTTCCCCTATCAATTCTTTACCTGAAAGAGTTGGCTCCTTTTGAATATTTTTGTTTTCAGGATTCTTACAGCTATGTTGTGAATTATGTTTTTCAGTTGATAAGGTTTTATTACTTGTTTCTCGATCATTATTTTGTCTAGTTCGATCAAATGGGAATTGCTCTATCAAGTTTGGAGTTCGGTCCCTGTAGCCATGATGCCGACCACGATTTTGTGGGGACCGCTCAGCGTGAATGGGACTTCTTAATTTGAGATCACGGTTACGACTTCTATCCCAATTCCTATCACATGGGGATCTTTCACGACCATGTAGAGATTTTTCACGGTTATATGGAGATCTCTCACGGCTATATGGAGATCTTTCACGACCATGCAGAGATTTCTCACGGTTATATGGAGATCTCTCACGGCTATATGGAGATCTGTCACGGCTATATGGAGATCTTTCACGGCTATACGGAGATCTATCACGGCCATAGGGTGATCTATCACGGTCATAGGGTGATCTATCACGGCCATAGGGTGACCGACGGGCAGAAGTGTGATCTTTATTATCATAATATCTAGCTCGATCGTGTGGAGATCGTTCAGAATGACGGGGACTGCATCCATGTTTATCATAAGCTAATCTGGTAGGCAAAGAAGATTCATGATGCCTAGAAGAATACTTATCGGCAGACAACTTCGAAGAACTGTTTCTGTAGGATCTCTCCACAGAATGGCGAGAATGATTCTCTGAATAAACATGGTGATCAGAATAGACATGGTGTGAGCCATCGTCACATAGTCTTCGACTTTTGAAACCAGCATAATCTCCATACTGCTTCCGCTCCCAGCCGTCTGAATCATTGCCATGCCTCTTCAAACGACTTCCAGAAGAATATTCCCGTGCATGTATCCTACCATTGTATTCATTTTTCTCCTCATCCGCAATCTTTGAACTGATCCTTATATTTCTCTCTTGTCCACCTTCCCACCTAGGTGCACTTTTAACATGCTGACTCCCACTTCTATTAAATTCCTTCTTCCTATAAAAATCATTACCTGCATACCTCCCAGAAGATGGTGTACACTCCCAGTCACGTTCAGTTTTCCACCCTTTGTCCCGACATGACTCGTACCTGTTGATTCTACTGTACCCATAGTCATCCTGACCTGTGTCTCCTTTATGCCACCTATCCGGAATAAATTCTCCCTTCTCAACATCACTGCTTATACCACCTCTCCATGACCCATATGCCCCTTTCTCATTTTCACCTTTCCAGCCCTTCTCAGAAATTATCTCCTTTTTTCTCCATATGTCAACTTCGCCCTTCTCCACCTGCATTTTTTTCCACCTCTCAGTGGCAATATCCCCATTCTCAATTTCATTACTCCGTGGTGGTGGTGGTGGTGGTGGTGAGGATGACAACGGCAGCAGCTTCTCAGGCACAAACTCTCCATTCTCCAATTCATTCCTCGGCCACTTCAAAGTCCCCAATTCACCCTCTTCAACTTCTTCCTTCTGCCCACATATTTCACCACTCTCAACACCATTGCTGCTCACTATATCCAACGCCAATTCTTTTTTCACGTTCACATTCTCCTTCTTCTTCACAGGCACTATTTTCTTCTTAACTTTTTTCACAATCTTCTTCACCTTCTTCACTTTTATCACCTTCTTCTTCTCAGGAACCTTAACCAACTCAGAACTGACACCATTCTCACTCTTCCCTCCACAAACCGTCTCCTCCGCCGCACTCGGCAACTTCTCAATAACACGCTGTTGCTGCTGCTGCTGTAGAGGCATACACGCCACGCCTCCATCACCCATTGCAATCTTCGACTCCAGAATATCAACCTAGAAAACCCTAATCAATACGTTCGCCAGGACTATTAATGCTCATTCTCCTTCCTCAATCCCGCAGCTCCAACTCAAAACCCTAAATTCCATAAATTCACAACAACAAGAAAAAACTAGTCAATTAAACCGAATGTAGGGTTTTATCGAAACACGAGTAACCTCCAACACATTCGCAAACGTCAAAAACAGAAGTTTCTCGCTCCCGATAAGAAAATTAACGGAAGAGTAAAAAAGAGCGACGCGGAAGAAGAAGAAAGAGAAGAAAATTACCGAGAAATAAATGAGAAAAGGAAAAGTACGGATCGGAGAAAAATCGAAGACGGTGGTGGTAATCGGAGCGGAGACAGATCGAGAAAAGTATGGGTGAAGAAGAAAATTGTGTGTTTAAGAGACTCTTTTTTGACGAATCAATAGAAGGAGAAAAATCGTTTGTATGTGAAGCTTCTTCTTCTCTCTCTGAATATATATGATATGATATATCTTCGTGTTTTCCTCTCCCGCTTTGCAAGTTCGCTTGTGGGCTTTAACAGAACGAAACCTTTTGTGTTTTTTATTCATTACATTTAGCATCAGTTTCTTTCTTTTCTTTTTTTTTACTTTAGGGCGTTCAGCTAGTATTTAATAGATTTCCTCATTTTTTTTATTATTAATTATTAATTTGGCAATCAGGTTAATTAAGGCATTCATGTGTGGGTGAAAATAGATAATGTTGATAACATAGACCTATAGGTTAGCTTATATAGGTTTAAGTCAGGTTATATTTTTTTTTTAAATAGAAAAAGCGTAGACTTTTTTATAAGCATGTTCAGTTAAAAAGGCTATGTCTCACTCCTCACGCCTCAAAAAAAACTTTTCAAATTTATCAGACAGACCTATTTAAATAAATAATAATAATTTTGTATTATCATTAAGTTATGTTTTGTATACTTAATTAAAATACATAAATAAAACTTGGTTATCTTGAAGAATTTGTGAAAATAATATGAAAATACCTAATAGACATTGTTTTTATAAGTTTTTTAAATAAATAGTCTCACAAAATTTACGTTAATAGATAAATTAAAATAAGTCAATGCAAATAAATTTTTAGTCTCTTAGTCTTTTACTTAGTTAGTCTATTGAAACATTATTTTAATTGTTTATTTACATATATAAACCAAATAGGCTTTTAGGTAGGCTAACAGGCTAACTAAGCTTTCGAAAAGGTCAGACTCATACCTCAAAAGTCTACTAAAGACTTCTACACTTATTCATGTGGTGAGTCTATCCTATTCAACAATTTCAATATTTGGATTACCAAAATTATAATTTATTATCTTTAAAGATTTTCAATATATGTGTCATTGGGTCAATTTTTAGTGATAGCTATGCAAAACAATCAAATCGAAAAGTAAAAATTTGATTTTGCAATATTTTATTTATTTATATTTAAGAGATGAATTTTAATTTCTAGACTATTTGACTAAAAGAAATTTTTCTATTTTATATTTTATTTGTTAATACTATTTTTTAATAAGATTATGAATCTTCAACTGAAATAGTTTGTAAATTTAAAATAAAATAATATGAAATTAAATAAAATTATTTGATTGGATAATGACCGAGTTCAATATAAAATGAGTTGATGTGTCAACTTTTTTTTATTGAAATTATTAATAAAATTTAATTAATATACATGTAAAAAAAATTACTTCATCCATACATTATAATTATTTAAATGTATTATTTTAAAAAAAAATAGAATAAAAATCAAATATTTCAAATTAACTAACAGATGTGATTAATTGAAATATAATATTTTTTACACTATTTCAATTAAATTCATATTAATATGAACCAATTATAAATATGATTAATTTAATCGAATTTTATTCTTTTTATATTCAATTTTTAATATGGAATTTGAATTTTAAATCTCCTTCCTTATGAAAAGTTATTCTATTCAATCCTTAATATTAAATATTAAAAATACTGGTTTATAAAAAGTAAATGATAATTACATATATTATATTTATAAATATGAGTAAAAAAATATCATTTTTAAAGAATCGTTCAATTAATTTAAATTTTATTTTAAGTAACTATTTTATTTCCGGAAAACAGGTTTTTATGAAATTAATATGTATAGTAAATATTATTTGTATTTCTTGATGAATATATTCTCAATGATTACTTTTGTATTATGAGTTTTACTGCAATATCTTGAAAATATTGTTTTACATTACTCTTTGGATTTTTTTTCTGGTACGTGTTTCCTTAATAGGGGTATAGAAAAAAGACGGAAAGAGGCTTATAGAAAAAAGACCAATATTTGGATGTATGAATATGAGTGAAAATAGACTAGGTTAAGCTTTATAAGGCTTGGGTATGGCTTAAGATAAATTTGAAATGTCTGTGGCTTATAATAGGTTGTCTTTTTTGGTCTGGCCTGACCTTTTTAAAATTCTGGTATGGTCTAAAAGTCTATTTAAAAGCCTATTTTTCATTATGGTTTTCAATTAATCCATATTATTTAAGAAACCTTATAAGTCGTTCTATATATGCATATATAGGCCGCCCTATTTCGCCTTTGTTCTAATATATATGCATATATAGGCTTGCCTATTAAGTCTTTTTTCTAATATATATGCAAATATAGGCCGATATATTTAGCCTATTTTTAATATACATGAAAATATAGATCGGCCTATAAGGCTTCATACGCTTTTTTAATAGCCTAAGTCTGACCTGTTTTATTAAATAGGCTTTTAAAAAAGCCTACGTCTGATTTTTTTTGTTAAATAAGTCTGGTCTGACCTTATATAGGTTAGGTCATAAGCCCCAGTAGGCTTGCCTGACCTATTTCCATCCCTAGTGATGAATGCATGTATATGTAGAAAACTAAATATATACACTGCAAAGTAAGTGTGACCTTTTTTTTTACACCACAAAAAAAATATGAACTTTTTGTGTCTTTTGTAAATAAGTAAATGGTACAGGATAAACTAATTGTGCGTGACTTATTTATATTCAAACTATGTGTTATTTTTTTTTAAATAATAACTAATTGTGTGAGTTTAGTTGTTTGACAAAAATGAAAGTAAAATAAATTAAGAATTGTTTTAATTTAGTTTCTTTAAATTATATATATAAAAAAAAACATATCAAGATTATCTTCAAAGATTAGATGGTCAATTGCGAACATCATGATAAAAAAAAACATGAGAGAATTTATTTTTACGCGAGAGAGGAGAACTTCTTCAATTTGAATTTTAGAATAATATAAAACTGTTGTATATAGAATAAAATTGTGTGGACCCGACATATTTCAAGTTCTCTGATTTTGTCTTGTTGAAAAGTTCGAGGTTAATCTTCATCCCCTCGCCCTCTTTCGGTCCAGGAAGTTTTGTGGTCGCCTCCCCGGCTTGGTTGGATTAAGGTCAACATTGATGTGGCTTTTGGCGGCATGCCTTTGTTGGCTGCATGCGGTGGCATATACTGGAACAATCTAGGGGAGCATCTTGGAAGTTTTGATTGTTGTTTGGGATATGGAAATCTCTTTTTGCTGGACTTGTGGGATCATTCTGGCCATGGAGATAACTATCGGTAAGAATTGGTCTAATTTGTGGTTGGAATCTCACTCCTCTTTAGTTGTCTCTGCTTGAGATAATTGTTTGGTTAAGTTGCATAATTTCAATTTTTCGCTTCTCGCATATTTAGGGAGGGTAATCATTGTGCTGATAAATTAGCAAATATCGGTCTTAGAATTTCTAGCTTTACTTGGTGGAACGAGGTTCACCCAGATGTTATGTTGGATTTAAACAAAAATTTGATAGGTTTACCAAATTATAAAATTAGATAGATCTGAGGTCTGGTTTTTGTCCCTCTCATTTTTGTACCTTCCTTCTTCTTATATTTCATGGGTTTTTGCCCCTTTTTATTAAAAAAAAAGAAGTTATCTCTTGATAAGAAGGAAAGAAGTTTGGAAATGACATTTTTTAGGATCAAGATTAACTAGCTTTAGTTTTTCATATTTTATATACTTTTTCTCTATCTATCTCTTAACCGTGTTTCTAAATCTCTATCTCTCTCTTAATAATGTTTCAAAATGCACTAAAGGCATCAAAGGTGTAGAATAGTAAAGGTAGATAATTCTTTCTCCATTTTTTAATATACATTTGTGGACTTCAACCATTCAAAAAATAATGTAAACGATTATATGTATTATTGACTCCTTGTTACACTTTTGTTTTCAAAGTGTGGAAAAATGTAACTTAAAGTAAAAATAATATAAATTTATCTTGAGATTAAAAATCAAGAAGTATAGAAAATATGACATGATAAAACATTGGCGATTAATTTTTATTTAAATAAAAAATCATAAGTTTTACTACACATATGTATGGTAAGTGAGAGAGTGTGAGACTTACCGAGAACCATAATATATTTTAGCTATTGAACCCTCGTGTAGCTCATGCATGTTAGAAACTATTATTGAATATTAGAATGTAAAGCGAGCGTTGGTGACTTAGTAGATGATTTAAAATAATTTGGAAACAATAAATAGATAGAATGAAGTTATGGTGACAATATCTTTTTAAGAGGAAAAAATCATTACTTGCTTATTGGATCAAAGCTCTAACTTATAGTGAATTATTGATAACACCTCAATTATAATTAAACGTGTTTCGATAGAGATATTTTTGTAAGAAAACTTAAATTTCCTGAGAGATATAGTCTTAAGATTGTAGTTTTAGAGATAAAGAAAGAATTTTGGTTAAAATTAGAAAATGTGATAGGAAATATTCACATTTATAGTTTTTAAAAAGTCACTTGCTAACTAAATGTTATTTCTCTCGAAATCCAAACAACATGTGTCATTTATGATTGCATGGCAAGCTCCCAAAATTTTGAGTGACACATGGTTCGTGCTGAGCAAGAAAAGTGATGTGTGTGTAAGGTTGAAAATTTATCAAATTCGTCATGTGAAATGTGAAATTCTTCTGAAATTACAAACATTACACACATTAAGGTTTGTGATATTTTCTTTAACCTATAATTCTAAAAATTGGGTTTTAATTTTTTATGGTAAATTTTTGATGAGATGTGCTCTCCTTGGCCATTTATGTTGCTTACCCTTTGTTTGTTTTTTTTTTACAATGTTTACCCTTTGTTCTATTGCTTGCTTTTAGGTTTTATTTTTGTTTTGTTTGATTAATTTTGTGAAGTATTTTTTATATTTAAAAAATCTAATCCAAATACATTCAAATAGGGATTTTGAACTTAAAATTACTCTAAACATACTTGATTACAAAATATCAGTTGGTTGTTTATTCTACAATGTCATTGTATCGATAGTTATTTAAAAAGTATAATTATGTCAAATTTGATAATTTAAGTATCGCTTGGACAACTTTCTTGTACTATATTATATGCATGTCTTAATGATTGTTCTTGTGTTGTCTTTTGCCATGTGTTGTTGTTTGTGGGTTTTCGAAAATTTCTGGCTGAATGAAGAAGGTATTAATGATGTTGTTGTTCATGGATGGCAGAGAGGAAAAACCCATGATGTGCAGCAACGTTTATCTTATTGTGCTGAGGACCTGGGTGAATGGAACAGGAACTATAACAGAAAGAATAAGGATGAGATTCAGAATTATAAACGCATTATGGAACAGTATAGAGGAGAGCAGGACCCCGCATCGACGTCCCATTTTTTCGAAGCACAACCTCAGTATAACAAGGCTCTCATCCGTGAAGACACTTACTGGAAACAAAGAGCTAAAATGCACTGGCTGCGAGAGGGTGACCGTAATACAAAATTCTTCCATTTATCCGCTAGGGTTCAGAAAAACAAGCAGAAGATTGATATGTTGGTTAATGCTCAGGGAGATGAAACTAGAGATCAGGAAGGGATGTGTGATATAGCTAGAAATTACTCTGAGAATATTTACGCTAGCAAAAACGAAGTGTATGATCCAGTGATTAATATTATTAAACCTTAGATTACTGCTAAATAAAATATTAGACCATTTTTGCCTATTTCGAAAGTTGAGCTTCAAGCAGCGGCCTTTGAAATGCATCCTGACAAATCGTCGGGACCCGACGGTTTCAACCCAGCTTTTTTTCACAGGTTCTGGAAGTTATGTGGGAATGATATATGGAATGCAGCCTCGAACTGGTTAGAACGAGGATTTTTCCCTCCTTCTATAAATGATACCAACATTTGTTTGATTCCCAAAGGTAATCAACCGCACCATATTAAGGATTACCGTCCCATCTCCTTGTGTAATGTGGCCTACAAAATTGTGTCAAAAGCTCTTGCGAATAGATTAAAAATTTTGTTGGAGAAGTGTGTATCTGAGGAACAGTCGGCTTTTGTAGAGGGAAGGTCAATCCTTGATAATGCGATGATAGCCATGGAAGTTATTCATACCCTGAAAAGGAAAACCAAAGGTAGCAAGGCTCATATGGCTCTCAAAATTGATATTAGCAAGGCATATGATAGAGATGATTGGGGATTCTTGAGGGGTGTGCTCACTAGAATGGGTTTTGCGGAGAAATGGATCCATTGGGTTATGATGTGCATTACTTCAGTACACTATTCTGTTCTTGTTAACTCAGATCGTGTTGGACCAATCGAACCAAGAAAAGGACTCAGGCAAGGGAATCCTCTATCCCCTTACCTTTTTATTCTTATATCAGAGGGTCTTTCAGCCCTAATGAAGGGAGCGGTGGCACGGGGCGATATCCATGGGATCCAGGTTTGCAGAGGGGCACTAAGTGTGTCCCATCTGTTTTTTGCTGACGACTGTTTTTTATTTTACAGGGCTAACTTATCGGAGGTGACTCACCTCATGGGTTTGCTTAAGACATACGTTAATGCATCAGGACAGGAGATTAACATGAATAAGTCTGAAGTGTTCTTTAGTTGTAACATGAGCAAACCGGCGTAAGAAGACATTGCAAAAATTATGGGAGTCCACCATGTCATGGGGACCGGGAATTACTTAGGATTACCATCGATGATTGGTAGAAGCAAGAAGGCAACATTTTCTTTTATCAAGGACCGGATTTGGAAGAGGATTAACTCGTGGAGAGGAAGATCTTTATCAAAATCAGGAAAGGAAATCATGATAAAATTTGTGCTTCAATCTATTCTAGCATATGTTATGAGCATTTTCATTTTACCAGATGCAACCATCAATGATATTGAGAAGATGTTGAATTCTTTCTGGTGGGGAGGAGGAAATAATAATACTAGGGGTATAAGATGGATGTCGTGGGATAAATTAACGAGTACAAAGAAGGAAGTTGGATTGGGTTTTAGAGATCTAAAAGCTTTCAATATGGCTATGGTAGCAAAACAAGGATGGAACTTGATAAGCAAACCACACACGCTTGTCTCAAAAAATTTCAAAGCAAGGTATTACCCTAATACTTCTTTTTTCGATGCAAATATCGGGTTTAATCCTAGTTTTGTTTGGAGAAGTTTGTGGAAGGCTAGAGAAGTCTTAACGCTGAGTTGTAGGTGGAGTATAGGAGATGGTAGTCAAATTATGGCAATGAATGAACCTTGGCTTAGGGGAAGAAGAGAAGGTTGTCTTATTGGACCCCAAAAGCAAGGTACGTATGATATTACCGTTAAAAAGTTGATGTTGTCAAATGAGAAACAATGGGATATACGACTCATAAGAGATTTATTTGATCATGTAGCTTGTGAAGACATCTTACAGGTCCCTTTGTTGAAGGAGGTAGTGAAGGATAGGTTGATTTGGAAAGAAGAACAAAATGGTGTGTATAGTGTTCGTTCGGGATACAGATTATGGAGGAGGTCTTTTGTGAGACATAATAATGACAGTATAAAGGAGGATTGGAGTAGTCTTTGGAACATAAAATCTCCCTCTAGAGCAAAACATTTGTTGTGGAGAATGTGTTGGGGTTGCTTACCAACGCGTATCAAACTTCGTCAACATTTCATCCCTTGCCCGTCAGTGTGTCAGTTTTGTGAGAATCACGATGAAGATGATTGGCATATTTTCTTTGAGTGTGATACTTCTATCCGGTGTTGGAGGGCAGCAGGCTTGTCCAATCTCCTCAACCCTAGACTTCGATATTTTAACGATGCAAAATCCCTTATTCTTGATTTTTGTAGCTTGGAGGATAGGAAGGTTGCAGGGAGATTTGCAGTTGTGATGGATGTAATTTGGAAGAATAGAAATGATCTTATTTGGCATAATGAGAAGGAGGAAGCATCCAAGTTGGGCTTGATTGCGTTTCATAATTGGCAGGATTGGTTTATGGCTCAAAGAAATCAGGAGAGAAATGAAAATCTTCAGAATGTCACTAGTTGGAACCCGCCACCGGAAGGATGGTTAAAGTGCAATGTGGATGCGAGGTTTAATAAACAGTGGGGGACAACTAACAGAGGTTGGTGTGTGCAGGATAAAAGTGGAAATTTCGTTGTTGCAGGAGTTGCTTGGGATATTGGTATTCTCTCCATTCTTGAAGCGGAAGCTTCGGCCATTAAAGAAGCTATTGAAAGTGCTATAGCTTTGCATTTGGAAAATGTCATCTTTGAAAGCGACGCTCAACATGTGGTTCAAGCCATCCACTCTAATCATAAGGGTGATTCTGAGTTTAGTTTAATTATTATGTCCATTAGAAACTTGTTACATATTTCTTCAAACGTATAGGTGAAGTTCGTTAAGCGTTAAGCGAATTCGGTTGCCCACTCCCTTGCGAAGGTGGTCAATTCTTGGTCTAGACGCAGTGTTACAAACGTGAATCCTCCTTGTATTCAATCTATTATCTTGAATGAAATGCGTTGAGCTTGCTTTTGTCAAAAAAAAACTTATAATTATGAAATTTGTGTACATTTCATTACTTCTTTTTGTGTTCTCAAATTTCATTTAAGTGTGTTACACTACAAAAAAAAATTATCCACAAGTTTTACACACGGTTTTGGTTAAAAAAATTATCCACAAGTTTTACCCACGGTTTTGGTGTGTCAGTAATATTTTAAATATAGATGGTTTAATCGTTGTTAAATTGCAGGTAAATGTGACAAATTTAAATAAATCTTCTTAAAATACGGCTTAGACCTTTGGTACAATTTATATATACGTTTTTTCTACTTCACTTTACCTCCACACATTACAAACAAAAAACTATTAAATGTTTCGGATAAAAATTATATTCATAATTGACAAATATTATTAAAATTAAAAATTAAAAAATGTGAAAGACTAAAATAAAATAAAAAGTAGAGATAATTTAAAAAAGAATGAAAATGAAGGTTGAGAAAACACTTAGAAGGGGTTGAATAAGTGATTCTTTTTCGTTTGAAGGAAAGATAGACAGAACACAGTTATTTTTATCTTGGTTCACCTTCTCAATAAGGCTACCTCCATTCCACCCTCAACAAGGTGATTTGCCTCTCTCAACGAGACCTTAATTCACTGTAATCAAAACCTGATTACACTTGCACGACCAACCGTCGTGACTCACAATATAGTGCACGAGCCAAACTGCTGGTGACTAACAATCATGCATAAACCAACCGTTTGTGACTAACTGACTTCTAAGACTCAACTAGTTATAGACTTCTTGAGACTTCTAACCCAACCGGTCTCTCAAGAACTCAGTTACTACGTAACTTCTGATGACAGTGTATAGGGTTGCTTATAAAAAGTTGTAATCACCACTGTGATATTTCACTAAGATTAAGTACAAAGTTATGAACTAAGAATATGAATATGAGAGTTTTTGCTTCAGAGAGTTTTCTTCACACTTGATGATTTTTTTCAGAGTAATGATGTTCTCGTGTGTGATAGTTGTTGTTTGATTCAAAAGATCATGAATATATATAACTTCAAGATTTTTTCCCGTTAACTTCAACTCTTGTACGCAGCATTAAATGGTTTGCGTGTTATCTTAGCTTTTGTTTTCTCCAAGGATTTGCATGTGGATAGCTTCTTCAATCAACCTTAGGAATTGCGCTTTGGAGTGTTGCAGTCGTTTTACTAATGATTATGTCTTTAACGACATTATTTTGAATCAGTCTTCTTGATCTTATGTTCAGCCTTGCATTTCAGCTTTTGTTATAGATGTGTTCACAGCGGTTTGGTGTAGTATCAGAAGTTGCCTTAAGACTTGAGTATCTCTTGCGTTTCTCCAGCTTTGCATATTTGTCAAGTTCTGATTGTGCTAGTACTGGTACATCTTTTGAAATTAGAAATATATAATCAGAGTACCATATTTGCTTTATACAAAATTTATTTGCTTGTTATCATCAAAACACTGAAATATGATTAGAACCAAACTATGTTCTAACAAAAAAGACTTAAAATAAAAAAGAAGAAATACTGGAGACAAAAACGTAAAACAAATTCAGCTCACGACATGAATTTAACTCTCACAACAAGACTTAAATTCAACTCTCCATATCTCTTGCTTGATTAAGAAGACTAACCTCTTCATCCTGAAACACCATGCTCTCTCATGATCTCCCTAAAAGGCACAAGATTTTGTTCTCTCACATGATCTATTTTGCTTCGCTCTCTTTTGATTATTCTTTAAAGT
Source organism: Vicia villosa (assembly GCF_029867415.1). Classification (NCBI taxonomy): domain Eukaryota; kingdom Viridiplantae; phylum Streptophyta; class Magnoliopsida; order Fabales; family Fabaceae; genus Vicia; species Vicia villosa. The sequence continues at coordinate 542,401 of NW_026705600.1, forward strand.
TTTTCTCGCTCTCAATTGATTGCTCGCAGAAGTTTATCTCACTCAATCGCTCATGGTTTCGTTCTCTACATTTTCTCTCTTCATAAATTAGGAAGTTCTTCTTTTTCAATTTCATTGAAATTTATTTTATGGATTTACTTTATTTTAATAATCGAGAGCGATTAAGTAATTTGAATAGCTATGTGATTAAACTTATTTGAAAGTTATATACATTTCTTCATATCGTTGCGATTCTTGTCAAATTTAAGTTTTCTTCCTCTAAAGAAACTAAATGAATTGTAAGTTTTATGAAGTTAAGGAATAAGGTGTGTCTTGTTAATGTTAACATGATTCTTGATGTATGCTTCTAGTTCTTGATGTGTGTTGTTAATGTTAACATAATTCTTGTGTGTTGTTGGTGTTATCATTTAACAAAATTATTCCCGTATAATTGGATAATAGTATATAAAAGTGAATTGAAAAATATATAAATTTTGGCAAAGATAATTATAAGAGTATATAACATATACAAATGGAGAGAAAGGCTTTATTTTTCTTTCTTTGAAATTGGAAGAAAAAACTTACTTTTGTGGTGTAACAATAAGGAACTTTTTCTTTCAGTCCCTTGTTGTTAAAGACAGTGTAATCTTGTCATTTTCTTTTCTGGTTTACACTCGCCAATTTAATAATTTATATTTTCTCTTTAATTTGTACAATCTTATATTGCCTAATAGACATGATCATAAAAATATTATTAATTTTATTTGAATTAATTAGATCTATTTTGTCCTCTAATAAGATATATTATTATATTATAATAATTATCCCAATATGATGAGATTTTATTGCTTTATCCTATAAATGTTTTTTTTTTATATTTATCTATTTATCTATAATATAAGAAAATTTGTTGTTCTGGAAATCACAAAAATACATTTTTGTTATCTTAGTCTAAATTATAAATTTGAGGGCAAAAAATGTCATTTGTTTGTTTTTTTCAACTCACTTTTCACTCTCCAAATCACTTTTTACTTTTTACTTTATCATTAACTTTAATTTATATGATTCAAAATATCATTATATTAATATATGTCATTAATGAAGTTTATACAATTAAATTAATGTTTGCATAAATAAATATTAGAAAAATTATTAGTTATTGATGTCATTTCACAAATATATGTTATCAATCTAAATAGGAGAAATACATATATATATATATATATATATATATATATATATATATATATATATATATATACGGATAAAGTGTAATACCTATTCAATTGTAACATACTGCTATTATTTATAGTCAAATTCTATTGAATGCAATTATTTTGTTAAAATTTTATGGATGATAATTATTTATCTATAATATAAGAAAATTTGTTGTTCTGTAAATCACAAAAATACCCTTTTGTTATTTTAGTCTAAATTATAAATTTGAGGGCAAAAAATGTCTTTTGTTGGTTTTTTCCAACTCACTTTTTACTTTTTACTTTTTCACTTTTCACTTTTCACTTTTCCATCTCACTTTTCAATTTTCACCTTTCACTTGTTTATTACATTATTATTATTTCTAATAAATTATTAATCAAAATATTCCAATAAATTATTTTTTGATAAAAATATTATAATGATCATTTTAAATTATTGTTAATTTACATTTAAAATATTATTTAATTTTTAAAAATTAACTTTAGTAATTGAATATTAATAACGAAGAAATATAATTTGAAATAATTTTTATTTTAAGATACAATATTTTTTAAGAAAATAATAATATTTTTAGTTAAAAAAATATTTCAATTAAAATGAATTAAAAAATATACTTGAAAATGTTATTGGATAAAATACAAAAATGTGTGTCACTTGTCATTAACTTTAATTTATATGATTCAAAATATTATTATATTAATATATGTCATTAATGAAGTTTATACAATTAAAATAATGTTTGTATAAATAAATATTAGAAAAATTATTAGTTATTGATGTCATTTCACAAATATATGTTATCAATGTAAATAGGAGATATATATATATATATGTATATATATATATATATATATATATATATATATATATATATATATATATATATATATATGTATATATATATATATGTATATATATATATATATATATATATATATATATATATATATATATATATATGTATGTATATATGTATATATATGTACATATATATATATATATATATATATATATATATATATATATATATATATATGTACATATATATACATATACGTACATATATATATATATATATATACATATACATATATATATATATATACATATATATATATATATACATATATATATATATATACATATATATATATATATACATATATATATATATATACATATATATATATATATATATACATATATATATATATATATATATACATATATATATATATATATATATATATATATATATATATATATATATATATATATATATATATATATATATATATATATATATATATATATATTACTTATTCAATTGTAACATACTGCTATTATTTATAGTCAAATTCTATTGAATGCAATTATTTTGTTAATAATTTTATGGATGATAATTATTATTTGACAAAAGAAAAATAAATGCAATAAAATTTTAATAAATTTATTTTCTTCTAATATAAAAATTATATAAAATAGAGCATTGAAACTATTAATTCAAATATTTAAATATGAAAATTAATCAACTATTAAAATATTGAATATTAACGGGAACATGAAATTACTGATCAAAATATTGAATATTAACGGGAACATGAAGTTACAAATCACAATATTGAATATTAACGGGAACTTGAAATTACTATTTAAAATAGTGAATATTAACGGAAAAATGAAGTTAGTGATCACAATATTGAATATTATGAACATGGAGTTACTGATCACAATATTGAAAATTAACGAGAACCTGAAGTTACTTATTAAAATAGTAAATATTAACAGGAACATGAAGTTACTGGTCACAGTATTGAATATTAACGTGAAGTGAAGTTACTGATTAGTTAAAATGTTGAATATTAATGTGAACATGAAGTTACTGAACAAAATAGTGAATATTAACAGGAATATAAAGTTACTGATCACAATATTGAATATTAATGGGAACCTGAAGTTACTGATTAAAATATTGAATATTAACGAGAACTTGAAATTAGTGATCAAAATATTGAATATTAACGACAATTTAATGTTAATTATCTTCTTTTTTTTTTCACAAAATGTTAAACACTTTTAATATACATTTTTTCTATTAAAAATATATATCTAAAACAAATGCGCATCCCGTACCTGAACCCGTGCGAACGCACGGGTTTGTTACTAGTTGCTTAATAAGTAGACACCCAATATATTTCTTAATATAATATTATTATCATTTTATTATTATCTAAGCAAGAGTCGCATGTTTTGTAGTTCAAATGTTATGGTTCAATTGTTTTTACTAGGATCTCATTATTAACTCTTATCACTTCAAAGAGCAAGAAATATTTAAAAATAAAACGTGTGAAAATGGGGCATACCTATGGCATAAAACATAACAATGGCAATGTTAAAATAAATATTATCGAAGATTCAAATTCAAATGGTGTTACTTGCTTTTGAATAAGTCTTGTTTTTTCCTACAATATGCATTTGTCAGAAGTCAATATTGCAACAGAATCTAAAACATGACAGTGAATTAATTCTATTTATGAACTGATTATTTGTATAATTCATTTGCCTAATTTTCTTGAACTAGGCACTACTACATTATACTTCATTCTAAAGCTTTGAGTCAATCATTATATATAAGGTCATTGCAATTGTCAATACAAGCTTCGAGTTTCTTTGTCTTTCTTTTTTTCTATTGTTATATATTAGCAAGGTTCAATGTACCGTGTTGTATTACATTCCTTCCAAAAGTAATTGGATCATATCAAATCAAGTTTTATCTTTCTTGTTAGTGGCATCTATACATGTTAGTAAGAGCCACATGTTATGTAGCTCTAATGTGTATGATAAACTCAATAGAAAATTTATATTTTATTTATCAACTATTTTCAATTTATCTTTTGTTTGGTTATTTGCAGATTATTGGAAATAACTTCGCAAAAAATTAATTTCATGATTCTCCCTCTTATTTATGTGACTAGATTGCTCTTATTATACTTTATAGGAAGGAGGGAGTCTCATGTCATTCTTGTTCATCATGGGCTCAAATTGTTCCACAATTTTCATTCTCCTTCTTTTCTTTGATAGTGAATTTTTTTATTTTTGTTCTTCTTTTTTATTGTTATTATTCTAGTATTTTATTTTGCATTTCACAATTAATCTAAAAATTTATTTCTTTAGTTTATTATGTTTCAACGAAATCTTTTACATTCATTTAATATGTATGTTAGAGACTTATTTACTCAATTTCGTGATTTTTTTATGCATTTAACCTTTAAAAGACGTTAAATATTTTTGAATATGCACTATAATAATGAATAATTGTGTCAAGGTTAATTTATGCATATCGTTTAAATTCATATATTATTTAGATATTATTTAGTGTGTGTACATATATCTTTGTGTATGTGCGACCGCGTGTGTGTGGAGGCAACAACATTCTTTGAATAAAGTTGTTGATTCTTTTAGTTAATTTATTTTGTTTTGATAGCTTTAAGTCGTCTAAAAATTCATTGTTTGCTTGTGAATAATTACCCTTGTTGGACGAGAATATGGAGACGAGACAACTTAGAGAGGGGGAGGTTGAATAGAATTTTCCCATTTAAACCAATTTCAAAAACATTTACTTTTAAGAAATCAAAGTTTAAAGCGCGAAAACAAAATGTCATAAGCGGGATAAAAAATGTAGCAAATGGTTTCAGAAATTATATGTAACACTCCATGTTTCCTAAACATGAGACAAATGGTATCTATGAGAAAATAGTAGAAATAATAAGATTTGTTAGAATTGAACCAAATGGCAATTTGGTGAATATCGCATAGTTGAAGGGCATTATGGTTATTACCAATATTAAATGAAAGCATAAGGGCTTGTTTGGTAGAGATATAATTGTTTGTTCTAAAAACAAAATTGGAAAGAAGGAGAAGAGGAAGGGTAATGTAAATGGAAGAGAAGAGAAAGAAGTTGAACTCAAGCACTACCACCAACATGCATGTAACTGTAACACCCTTCTAAACCCCCGATAAATTATATAATATTTTCAGAGTAAACATGTAATTAAGATCATCATAGTCCAATAATTCACTACAGTGTCCTTCTTCTAGAATATTCCTTCGAAGTTCAGCAACGTCAGGAACACAAATTCTGTCACCAAACCTCAGTATACCATTCTCGTCAACTCTAAATTCACCGCCTTTGCCTTGATTAATCAAAGTCAACTTATTAATCAATTCAACATCAGCTTTCTGACCTCCTCTAATCTCGTCAAGAATACCACTAGTCAGCTTTAGCATACCCTATCTAACACTATTAGGAGTACCTTCACATACCAAACTCAAATCTCTAAATTGTTCCATTAAATCCAACTCTTCCGCCATTGGCACCGACATATTTAAAGACTTCCTACGCAACGCATTAGCACAACATTTTCCTTACCAGGATGGTAATTTAAACCAAAATCATAATCCTAAAAAAAAATACTCTAACCATCTCTGTTGCCTCATATTAAGCCCTTCCTGATCAAAGATGTACTTCAAACTCTTATGATCACTAAACACTTCGAATTTCGAACCATACAAACAATGTCGCCATACTTCAAAACAAAGCCACAACTGCCAACTCTAAATCATGAGTCGGATAATTCCTTTCATGTACTTTGAGTTGTCTCGACGCATAAGCTACTACTTGCTGATCTTGCATCAATACACCACCCAAACCTATAAGTGATGCCTCACAAATACGACTTCAACTGTTCTAAAGTTTATCTCACCTTTACTACCAATTCAATTCTCACTAAAATCCATCGGCACTCAAATCATCTTTATTACTAAACATCTCATCAACTTATTCATCAACAACATGTTCTACTCAACTTCGTTCCAAACAATCACGGTAGTAACCATTCCTATTAAACAAGTTTCACGCTTTCTTAACCAACTTTGAAATATATCTTTATAGGATCACCCCACTGTATTTATAACTCTCTTATAAGGTATCATATAATCTCTCCTCTTCGTAACTTCAAACGGCACGTTAATCCGACACTCGGAACTCAAGATATGAATTTTCCAATCGTTGTCCGAAAATGCAACACCGACATCATGCAGTGACACTCTATACGATATATCCAAAACTCCTCAATTGGTACATTCAATTCTTAAAATTACTTCTCAACAAACCTTCTAATTATTCCTTTAATCCGTTCAACTCAACACTAACACTCCATGCAGTACCAACAAACAAGTCTAGTTCTAAGAATAAAAGTAACCGCAACTTCACCTCTTTCCAACATCACCCTGTCACAGTTAAATTTGTTACAGCTTCTGCAACCATTTTTATAACAAGGTTCATCTCGTTAGCTTTCCGACGCTTCAAACGGAACTCAAATCGGATGTCTAGAACTCCAGTTATGAATTTTCGAAGTTTCATAACGATTCAACAACTTTCTTGCGTTTTGCTTGCGGAAATTCCACTCTGAAACTCATCCTCTTCAAATCAATCACATTCTATACAGATCCTTATCATATCTCTTCGCTTCCAAACATTCTTATAAGTTGAGCAACACATCCCATCGTTGAAGTGCGATTTCTGAAACATTACGACCACAATCCTCTTTGCAACTTGCAGCTGAACCTCTTCCGAGACGCAAGGCCACTCAACTGACAACTTTGCAGCCCCTCAGTAGAGCTGATTCATTGCAACTTCCTAATTTTCCCTCCTACAAATAACCGTCAATTACCTCTAATCATCTTCCTTCAAGATGTTCCAACAAAATTACCAGTCAAGTCTCAATTCCAAGTCACCTTTGATTCGGGAAACAACAACTCCAACAACGCTTGCACTGTTCCCAACAACAGCCTACTGAACCAATCATCTTACAACTGAAACATAACCGAGAAACGAAGCTTCTCCCCCACTTGTTTCAATCTAACCCTGCAACAAAACAAATAAGTACCGATAGTGATTCACTCACATGTCGCGTACCAAGGGATAAAACGCCGACAGTATTCAACTATCGTGCAACTCAACTGACTCGACAATTGGTCGGACGGACCGACCTGCTCTGATACCACTATTGTAACACCCTTCTAAACCCCCGATAAATTATATAATATTTTCAGAGTAAACATGTAATTAAGAGCGTTACAATTATCTCATATAAAATTAAACATCTGTCATGCTGTTCTGAGAAACATAAACAATTGCAAACATGTTTAAAACACAGCGGAATACTTTATTAGTTGAATAATCAAAACCATCATCTACCACGTTCAAGGCATAGCCAACATTATTCAACAACAAAACCAAAACTAGAGTTATCATCCAACTCTAGACACAACCGTCCCCCAGTGTTACAAGACCAGAGCATGACACCGACACAACCGAACTAAACGAAGTAACTCTACGAGTTATCCTCACCCAGCACAAGCCGCTAATCCTTAATCTGAAAAATAGTCAACAGTAAGGGTGAGTCTCATTCGCAATTAAACAATGTTATCAGTTCATAAACGATAAAACATCAACAGTATAATATCCACCCAACATCGACATATATTCAGGCTATACACACATACATCAAACACACAACATTATAACATTGGACAACTTCCATTCATGTTATAATGAATCAAACACCTAATGCAATGCAACTACATGCATGTGGTACCAATCATGGGACGAACCCATCTCACCGATCCACCATCGTCAAGGATACGGCGACACCCACTCACTAATTCCACACAATGGGAATTAGCTACCACTGATCCACCATCGTCAAGGATCAGCCACATAATGATTATGAAATGCATGTATCAACCATAACATGCTCATCATCCACATAGACCAACCAATGTCATAATCATCAACCAATATAGTAATCAATAGCCACACACACAATTATGCTATTCCCAACCAAATAGAATACATATTTTACATCAACAATATATGTATAACAACACCAATTACAGCCACAGCATCATAACAGATATAACATCCACCACACACTGCAACAACAATAGCACCTCTCACAATCGTGTATCAAGTACAACAAATCAACCCAACAACAACAGAGCATTTACGTCATCATTCATCAAAACACATGATAACCATATTTACCATGAACAACATCCATTTACATAACAAGCAGGAGCAATCACATTATAACAACACATATCATTGAACATACTCAATTATGCCACCAACAATTCATTGCACCTCATCAATTATGCAAAACAAGAATAAACCACATTTGGAGAAAATGATACTTTTCAAAATAAAATCAAGTTATTGTTGTTTTATTTATTTCATAGGGTAGAGCATTTAATTTAAGAAACAACGTCTAAAACGGCGTCTAAAACGGATTTACGGTTCAAAAGATACGAATTTTTGAAAATAAATATTTTTCGTAAAGGCTGCAGCGTAACGGGTTACGAAAAGGCGTAACGGGTTACGAACAACAATTTTTCAAAAAAAGCTTCAGCCGTAACGGGTTACGAAAATAATTTTCTAAAACAGTTTCAGCCGTAACCGGTTACGAACAACACCGTAACCGGTTACGAACTCGTAACCAGCCCAAAAACCCCATTTTTCACAGCTGTAACCGGTTACAAGCCCAACCGTAACCGGTTACATCACCTGTAACAGCAAAAAAAGCACTTTTGACAACAACTTATTTCCATCCAACACAACCCAAATCGAATCATTTCGACCATACACGAAAAACAGAATCAATTCACAATCATTCCATGTTATTTCATGCCTCAACAACACATCCAAACATAATCAAACATCACAACAAGCATTTATACATAATTTATCAATTTGAACCCGAATGTCAAAACCCCAAACTAGAACATACCTCTCTATTGAGTCAATACCATACAAATCTTAATTCTATCATCTACAACCCGATAATAGAGGTTAATCGGAAGAGTCCCCCCTTACCTTAGCCAAGAATCTGGACTTTTCCCCTTCTTCTCCATCAAACCCGTAAGCCCTTTTTCTTCAAATTCAGCAAGAATCTCCAATCTTCAAACTCGCTTATCTCCCTCATCGAGAACCTCCCTGACACGAATTAATATATCAAATCGAAGGAAATTTCGTGTAGAATCTGAATCTTCGAGAACTACCTGATTTGGAGTTACGAGTAGGAAGTTATGACTCATTTTGTGAAGGCTGCCAAAGGGTTGCGAAAATAGCTTTTGCCCATGAGTTCTTCTTTTTTCCCTCTTAGGTTTACCTCCTCTATTTCTCAATTTCCTCTTGTTTTCTTGTTTTATGAAAACATAACATAATTTAGTAATGGGCTCCTTCACACTAACACCTCCACATTACTAACTCTACCAATGGCCCAACACTACATTTTATTATTTCTCCCAACATAATTCCAATAAAATGCTAATTCAAATTAATTAATTTAAAACTTAATTAAATTAATTAAATAAGAAATTTTGGGATGTTACAACTCTCCCCCACTAAAAGAGTTTTCGTCCTCGAAAACATACCTCAAGTGAAAAGTTCCGGATAGGAGTTTTTCATCTGGCTCTCCAGTTCCCAGGTAACATTTCCCTAGTCGATCCTCAAAATTCATCTAACATATCCAACAGAAAGCGTGTCTCATGCATCCAATCTCAGCTCTTAAGTCGCATTCGACCACCCCAAAAGTATACCACTCTTTATATTTCAAAAAGGTTAACAATAATAGAACATCGAGATGCAACACATACAATGCGCCCAATAATTGAATATTATAATTACACAACCATGGTATGACCACACCTGATCAACACTGGAGTAATGCATTCCACCTTCCGAACGTACCAACCTTAGATACACTCTTCCACCTGAGCGATAAAATAATACTTACAGTTTTCACCAACTGCTTCCTTTAAGAAACTCAATAATAATATTCCTATATCATTGGATTTCAACTATTTGACTCCTCTTAAGTCACACTAGCAATTATCCAACACGTTACATTTCGTTTTTGCTGTACTACTCTGATTACTCATTACAATCATCATCACCAATTAGATTTCTTAGTTTTACCCAATTCCGACTCTCTTTACTCATTTATTTAAAATCCTCCTCTACCACACATGGTACTAGTTTACCCCCTAGCAATACTTACACCTACTAAAAACAATTCCTGAGTTACCACATCTATTAAAACATTCCAACCATCGGAACGAGTACACACAAGTAGTTATAATCACATTCATCCGCCTTAATATACCATTGCTTACAAAATAGCTCAAAATGAGTTCCACCCTCTATTAAGAATCAAATCAACTTCGTCCTTCATAGAGTATATTTCCTCATTATATCTGGAAATCTACAATAACACCTTACAACAGCACAAAATTATTATAGCATCATATATTATCAACTCATCGTCTTAACTTCGCCGAATACATACTCGTTAACTACGTACAACCATAATAACATATTCATCATCTCGGCAATTATTCAAAAGGGTTCTAATTCTCCGGTACAACAACCTTAGCTCCGCTAGATCCTAGATCCAACATACAGATCAATACATACTCTCCACGTAGGCTCCAGACATATTAATTCCTCACTGCCTGTGAGTAGTACTCATAACACCACTCCACATCACACTTTCGCTGTGCGACTCCGATTACCCGTCCTAAGTCACCGTACAATATGTTGCACTTTTTCATATTCACTTTTTCATAAGTTCACACAACATGGTGAGTGATTATTCTCACGGCTTAGTATTCATCACATCTTATACCATTAAAGTAACAAACAATCTCATGCCATCTATATGATTCCGTCTACTATCAACAAGAGATTAAGGGTGATCAAGTCCTCAATTTGTCAATAGATACCCGACAACCATATTTAAGCATAAAATGTTGTTACTACATAATAGTGTCCTTTCTGAGTTTGCACTCAAACTCATTAACATCATCATAGTCTAATAATTCACTACAGTGTCCTTCTTCTAGAATATTCCTTCGAAGTTCAGCAACGTCAGGAACACAAATTCTGTCACCAAACCTCAGTATACCATTCTCGTCAACTCTAAATTCACCGCCTTTGCCTTGATTAATCAAAGTCAACTTATCAATCAATTCAACATCAGCTTTCTGACCTCCTCTAATCTCGTCAAGAATACCACTAGTCAGCTTTAGCATACCCTATCTAACACTATTAGGAGTACCTTCACATACCAAACTCAAATCTCTAAATTGTTCCATTAAATCCAACTCTTCCGCCATTGGCACCGACATATTTAAAGACTTCCTACGCAACGCATTAGCACAACATTTTCCTTACCAGGATGGTAATTTAAACCAAAATCATAATCCTAAAAAAAAAATACTCTAACCATCTCTGTTGCCTCATATTAAGCCCTTCCTGATCAAAGATGTACTTCAAACTCTTATGATCACTAAACACTTCGAATTTCGAACCATACAAACAATGTCGCCATACTTCAAAACAAAGCCACAACTGCCAACTCTAAATCATGAGTCGGATAATTCCTTTCATGTACTTTGAGTTGTCTCGACGCATAAGCTACTACTTGCTGATCTTGCATCAATACACCACCCAAACCTATGAGTGATGCCTCACAAATACGACTTCAACTGTTCTAAAGTTTATCTCACCTTTACTACCAATTCAATTCTCACTAAAATCCATCGGCACTCAAATCATCTTTATTACTAAACATCTCATCAACTTATTCATCAACAACATGTTCTACTCAACTTCGTTCCAAACAATCACGGTAGTAACCATTCCTATTAAACAAGTTTCACGCTTTCTTAACCAACTTTGAAATATATCTTTATAGGATCACCCCACTGTATTTATAACTCTCTTATAAGGTATCATATAATCTCTCCTCTTCGTAACTTCAAACGGCACGTTAATCCGACACTCGGAACTCAAGATATGAATTTTCCAATCGTTGTCCGAAAATGCAACACCGACATCATGCAGTGACACTCTATACGATATATCCAAAACTCCTCAATTGGTACATTCAATTCTTAAAATTACTTCTCAACAAACCTTCTAATTATTCCTTTAATCCGTTCAACTCAACACTAACACTCCGTGCAGTACCAACAAACAAGTCTAGTTCTAAGAATAAAAGTAACCGCAACTTCACCTCTTTCCAACATCACCCTGTCACAGTTAAATTTGTTACAGCTTCTGCAACCATTTTTATAACAAGGTTCATCTCGTTAGCTTTCCGACGCTTCAAACGGAACTCAAATCGGATGTCTAGAACTCCAGTTATGAATTTTCGAAGTTTCATAACGATTCAACAACTTTCTTGCGTTTTGCTTGCGGAAATTCCACTCTGAAACTCATCCTCTTCAAATCAATCACATTCTATACAGATCCTTATCATATCTCTTCGCTTCCAAACATTCTTATAAGTTGAGCAACACATCCCATCGTTGAAGTGCGATTTCTGAAACATTACGACCACAATCCTCTTTGCAACTTGCAGCTGAACCTCTTCCGAGACGCAAGGCCACTCAACTGACAACTTTGCAGCCCCTCAGTAGAGCTGATTCATTGCAACTTCCTAATTTTCCCTCCTACAAATAACCGTCAATTACCTCTAATCATCTTCCTTCAAGATGTTCCAACAAAATTACCAGTCAAGTCTCAATTCCAAGTCACCTTTGATTCGGGAAACAACAACTCCAACAACGCTTGCACTGTTCCCAACAACAGCCTACTGAACCAATCATCTTACAACTGAAACATAACCGAGAAACGAAGCTTCTCCCCCACTTGTTTCAATCTAACCCTGCAACAAAACAAATAAGTACCGATAGTGATTCACTCACATGTCGCGTACCAAGGGATAAAACGCCGACAGTATTCAACTATCGTGCAACTCAACTGACTCGACAATTGGTCGGACGGACCGACCTGCTCTGATACCACTATTGTAACACCCTTCTAAACCCCCGATAAATTATATAATATTTTCAGAGTAAACATGTAATTAAGAGCGTTACAATTATCTCATATAAAATTAAACATCTGTCATGCTGTTCTGAGAAACATAAACAATTGCAAACATGTTTAAAACACAGCGGAATACTTTATTAGTTGAATAATCAAAACCATCATCTACCACGTTCAAGGCATAGCCAACATTATTCAACAACAAAACCAAAACTAGAGTTATCATCCAACTCTAGACACAACCGTCCCCCAGTGTTACAAGACCAGAGCATGACACCGACACAACCGAACTAAACGAAGTAACTCTACGAGTTATCCTCACCCAGCACAAGCCGCTAATCCTTAATCTGAAAAATAGTCAACAGTAAGGGTGAGTCTCATTCGCAATTAAACAATGTTATCAGTTCATAAACGATAAAACATCAACAGTATAATATCCACCCAACATCGACATATATTCAGGCTATACACACATACATCAAACACACAACATTATAACATTGGACAACTTCCATTCATGTTATAATGAATCAAACACCTAATGCAATGCAACTACATGCATGTGGTACCAATCATGGGACGAACCCATCTCACCGATCCACCATCGTCAAGGATACGGCGACACCCACTCACTAATTCCACACAATGGGAATTAGCTACCACTGATCCACCATCGTCAAGGATCAGCCACATAATGATTATGAAATGCATGTATCAACCATAACATGCTCATCATCCACATAGACCAACCAATGTCATAATCATCAACCAATATAGTAATCAATAGCCACACACACAATTATGCTATTCCCAACCAAATAGAATACATATTTTACATCAACAATATATGTATAACAACACCAATTACAGCCACAGCATCATAACAGATATAACATCCACCACACACTGCAACAACAATAGCACCTCTCACAATCGTGTATCAAGTACAACAAATCAACCCAACAACAACAGAGCATTTACGTCATCATTCATCAAAACACATGATAACCATATTTACCATGAACAACATCCATTTGCATAACAAGCAGGAGCAATCACATTATAACAACACATATCATTGAACATACTCAATTATGCCACCAACAATTCATTGCACCTCATCAATTATGCAAAACAAGAATAAACCACATTTGGAGAAAATGATACTTTTCAAAATAAAATCAAGTTATTGTTGTTTTATTTATTTCATAGGGTAGAGCATTTAATTTAAGAAACAACGTCTAAAACGGCGTCTAAAACGGATTTACGGTTCAAAAGATACGAATTTTTGAAAATAAATATTTTTCGTAAAGGCTGCAGCGTAACGGGTTACGAAAAGGCGTAACGGGTTACGAACAACAATTTTTCAAAAAAAGCTTCAGCCGTAACGGGTTACGAAAATAATTTTCTAAAACAGTTTCAGCCGTAACCGGTTACGAACAACACCGTAACCGGTTACGAACTCGTAACCAGCCCAAAAACCCCATTTTTCACAGCTGTAACCGGTTACAAGCCCAACCGTAACCGGTTACATCACCTGTAACAGCAAAAAAAGCACTTTTGACAACAACTTATTTCCATCCAACACAACCCAAATCGAATCATTTCGACCATACACGAAAAACAGAATCAATTCACAATCATTCCATGTTATTTCATGCCTCAACAACACATCCAAACATAATCAAACATCACAACAAGCATTTATACATAATTTATCAATTTGAACCCGAATGTCAAAACCCCAAACTAGAACATACCTCTCTATTGAGTCAATACCATACAAATCTTAATTCTATCATCTACAACCCGATAATAGAGGTTAATCGGAAGAGTCCCCCCTTACCTTAGCCAAGAATCTGGACTTTTCCCCTTCTTCTCCATCAAACCCGTAAGCCCTTTTTCTTCAAATTCAGCAAGAATCTCCAATCTTCAAACTCGCTTATCTCCCTCATCGAGAACCTCCCTGACACGAATTAATATATCAAATCGAAGGAAATTTCGTGTAGAATCTGAATCTTCGAGAACTACCTGATTTGGAGTTACGAGTAGGAAGTTATGACTCATTTTGTGAAGGCTGCCAAAGGGTTGCGAAAATAGCTTTTGCCCATGAGTTCTTCTTTTTTCCCTCTTAGGTTTACCTCCTCTATTTCTCAATTTCCTCTTGTTTTCTTGTTTTATGAAAACATAACATAATTTAGTAATGGGCTCCTTCACACTAACACCTCCACATTACTAACTCTACCAATGGCCCAACACTACATTTTATTATTTCTCCCAACATAATTCCAATAAAATGCTAATTCAAATTAATTAATTTAAAACTTAATTAAATTAATTAAATAAGAAATTTTGGGATGTTACAACTCTCCCCCACTAAAAGAGTTTTCGTCCTCGAAAACATACCTCAAGTGAAAAGTTCCGGATAGGAGTTTT
Source organism: Vicia villosa (assembly GCF_029867415.1). NCBI lineage: Eukaryota > Viridiplantae > Streptophyta > Magnoliopsida > Fabales > Fabaceae > Vicia > Vicia villosa. The sequence continues at coordinate 557,993 of NW_026705600.1, forward strand.
TCATCTGGCTCTCCAGTTCCCAGGTAACATTTCCCTAGTCGATCCTCAAAATTCATCTAACATATCCAACAGAAAGCGTGTCTCATGCATCCAATCTCAGCTCTTAAGTCGCATTCGACCACCCCAAAAGTATACCACTCTTTATATTTCAAAAAGGTTAACAATAATAGAACATCGAGATGCAACACATACAATGCGCCCAATAATTGAATATTATAATTACACAACCATGGTATGACCACACCTGATCAACACTGGAGTAATGCATTCCACCTTCCGAACGTACCAACCTTAGATACACTCTTCCACCTGAGCGATAAAATAATACTTACAGTTTTCACCAACTGCTTCCTTTAAGAAACTCAATAATAATATTCCTATATCATTGGATTTCAACTATTTGACTCCTCTTAAGTCACACTAGCAATTATCCAACACGTTACATTTCGTTTTTGCTGTACTACTCTGATTACTCATTACAATCATCATCACCAATTAGATTTCTTAGTTTTACCCAATTCCGACTCTCTTTACTCATTTATTTAAAATCCTCCTCTACCACACATGGTACTAGTTTACCCCCTAGCAATACTTACACCTACTAAAAACAATTCCTGAGTTACCACATCTATTAAAACATTCCAACCATCGGAACGAGTACACACAAGTAGTTATAATCACATTCATCCGCCTTAATATACCATTGCTTACAAAATAGCTCAAAATGAGTTCCACCCTCTATTAAGAATCAAATCAACTTCGTCCTTCATAGAGTATATTTCCTCATTATATCTGGAAATCTACAATAACACCTTACAACAGCACAAAATTATTATAGCATCATATATTATCAACTCATCGTCTTAACTTCGCCGAATACATACTCGTTAACTACGTACAACCATAATAACATATTCATCATCTCGGCAATTATTCAAAAGGGTTCTAATTCTCCGGTACAACAACCTTAGCTCCGCTAGATCCTAGATCCAACATACAGATCAATACATACTCTCCACGTAGGCTCCAGACATATTAATTCCTCACTGCCTATGAGTAGTACTCATAACACCACTCCACATCACACTTTCGCTGTGCGACTCCGATTACCCGTCCTAAGTCACCGTACAATATGTTGCACTTTTTCATATTCACTTTTTCATAAGTTCACACAACATGGTGAGTGATTATTCTCACGGCTTAGTATTCATCACATCTTATACCATTAAAGTAACAAACAATCTCATGCCATCTATATGATTCCGTCTACTATCAACAAGAGATTAAGGGTGATCAAGTCCTCAATTTGTCAATAGATACCCGACAACCATATTTAAGCATAAAATGTTGTTACTACATAATAGTGTCCTTTCTGAGTTTGCACTCAAACTCATTAACATCATCATAGTCTAATAATTCACTACAGTGTCCTTCTTCTAGAATATTCCTTCGAAGTTCAGCAACGTCAGGAACACAAATTCTGTCACCAAACCTCAGTATACCATTCTCGTCAACTCTAAATTCACCGCCTTTGCCTTGATTAATCAAAGTCAACTTATCAATCAATTCAACATCAGCTTTCTGACCTCCTCTAATCTCGTCAAGAATACCACTAGTCAGCTTTAGCATACCCTATCTAACACTATTAGGAGTACCTTCACATACCAAACTCAAATCTCTAAATTGTTCCATTAAATCCAACTCTTCCGCCATTGGCACCGACATATTTAAAGACTTCCTACGCAACGCATTAGCACAACATTTTCCTTACCAGGATGGTAATTTAAACCAAAATCATAATCCTAAAAAAAAAATACTCTAACCATCTCTGTTGCCTCATATTAAGCCCTTCCTGATCAAAGATGTACTTCAAACTCTTATGATCACTAAACACTTCGAATTTCGAACCATACAAACAATGTCACCATACTTCAAAACAAAGCCACAACTGCCAACTCTAAATCATGAGTCGGATAATTCCTTTCATGTACTTTGAGTTGTCTCGACGCATAAGCTACTACTTGCTGATCTTGCATCAATACACCACCCAAACCTATGAGTGATGCCTCACAAATACGACTTCAACTGTTCTAAAGTTTATCTCACCTTTACTACCAATTCAATTCTCACTAAAATCCATCGGCACTCAAATCATCTTTATTACTAAACATCTCATCAACTTATTCATCAACAACATGTTCTACTCAACTTCGTTCCAAACAATCACGGTAGTAACCATTCCTATTAAACAAGTTTCACGCTTTCTTAACCAACTTTGAAATATATCTTTATAGGATCACCCCACTGTATTTATAACTCTCTTATAAGGTATCATATAATCTCTCCTCTTCGTAACTTCAAACGGCACGTTAATCCGACACTCGGAACTCAAGATATGAATTTTCCAATCGTTGTCCGAAAATGCAACACCGACATCATGCAGTGACACTCTATACGATATATCCAAAACTCCTCAATTGGTACATTCAATTCTTAAAATTACTTCTCAACAAACCTTCTAATTATTCCTTTAATCCGTTCAACTCAACACTAACACTCCGTGCAGTACCAACAAACAAGTCTAGTTCTAAGAATAAAAGTAACCGCAACTTCACCTCTTTCCAACATCACCCTGTCACAGTTAAATTTGTTACAGCTTCTGCAACCATTTTTATAACAAGGTTCATCTCGTTAGCTTTCCGACGCTTCAAACGGAACTCAAATCGGATGTCTAGAACTCCAGTTATGAATTTTCGAAGTTTCATAACGATTCAACAACTTTCTTGCGTTTTGCTTGCGGAAATTCCACTCCGAAACTCATCCTCTTCAAATCAATCACATTCTATACAGATCCTTATCATATCTCTTCGCTTCCAAACATTCTTATAAGTTGAGCAACACATCCCATCGTTGAAGTGCGATTTCTGAAACATTACGACCACAATCCTCTTTGCAACTTGCAGCTGAACCTCTTCCGAGACGCAAGGCCACTCAACTGACAACTTTGCAGCCCCTCAGCAGAGCTGATTCATTGCAACTTCCTAATTTTCCCTCCTACAAATAACCGTCAATTACCTCTAATCATCTTCCTTCAAGATGTTCCAACAAAATTACCAGTCAAGTCTCAATTCCAAGTCACCTTCGATTCGGGAAACAACAACTCCAACAACGCTTGCACTGTTCCCAACAACAGCCTACTGAACCAATCATCTTACAACTGAAACATAACCGAGAAACGAAGCTTCTCCCCCACTTGTTTCAATCTAACCCTGCAACAAAACAAATAAGTACCGATAGTGATTCACTCACATGTCGCGTACCAAGGGATAAAACGCCGACAGTATTCAACTATCGTGCAACTCAACTGACTCGACAATTGGTCGGACGGACCGACCTGCTCTGATACCACTATTGTAACACCCTTCTAAACCCCCGATAAATTATATAATATTTTCAGAGTAAACATGTAATTAAGAGCGTTACAATTATCTCATATAAAATTAAACATCTGTCATGCTGTTCTGAGAAACATAAACAATTGCAAACATGTTTAAAACACAGCGGAATACTTTATTAGTTGAATAATCAAAACCATCATCTACCACGTTCAAGGCATAGCCAACATTATTCAACAACAAAACCAAAACTAGAGTTATCATCCAACTCTAGACACAACCGTCCCCCAGTGTTACAAGACCAGAGCATGACACCGACACAACCGAACTAAATGAAGTAACTCTACGAGTTATCCTCACCCAGCACAAGCCGCTAATCCTTAATCTGAAAAATAGTCAACAGTAAGGGTGAGTCTCATTCGCAATTAAACAATGTTATCAGTTCATAAACGATAAAACATCAACAGTATAATATCCACCCAACATCGACATATATTCAGGCTATACACACATACATCAAACACACAACATTATAACATTGGACAACTTCCATTCATGTTATAATGAATCAAACACCTAATGCAATGCAACTACATGCATGTGGTACCAATCATGGGACGAACCCATCTCACCGATCCACCATCGTCAAGGATACGGCGACACCCACTCACTAATTCCACACAATGGGAATTAGCTACCACTGATCCACCATCGTCAAGGATCAGCCACATAATGATTATGAAATGCATGTATCAACCATAACATGCTCATCATCCACATAGACCAACCAATGTCATAATCATCAACCAATATAGTAATCAATAGCCACATACACAGTTATGCTATTCCCAACCAAATAGAATACATATTTTACATCAACAATATATGTATAACAACACCAATTACAGCCACAGCATCATAACAGATATAACATCCACCACTGTTTACGGTGATTTCCGGTAAACAACCGCTAGTCTTCCAAACTATAATAAATATGATTTGGTTACTTGCAGGATCGACTAGATTGATCCTAGGACACATAGTCAAGAAGATTGTTATCAATGTTTGTTCGAACCGTATTCATTATTTGTCTTCTTCAATAAGCGTTGTTCGATTAACAGAACAAATAGTCTTGACAATCACTTTGTTACATATAAATGTGACTTCAACGAAGTGACATGACATAAAAAATTAAAAGGACAATTGAAACGTAAAGAATCTTAAACTGCAGAAATATAAAAGACTTTGAAAGTAAATAGCATGAAAGAAATTCGAAAGTAAATGACGTTAAAGTAAAGATGCAGAAACGTAAATGGCAAGAAGTAAACGAAATGCAGTAATTCTGAAAGATAAAAACAAAAAGATAATACACATGTATTAAAATGGTGGTGTCATACGTACATTTTCTCAGCGAACTCTTTCTCTTAACGCTTGATACTTGAGTAAATATGTGAGTGATTTGTACAAAATGAACACACAGAATCCTAACACTAAGATTCCTATTTATACTAGTTTCGACCTTAACGGTCCTATACTAATCTGCTGCCACGTTTCTCATCAGAACTTCCAGCGAAGCCATCTGTTGTTGAACGGTTACGAAACCGTCTTCGAATTTCAAATCTTCCCGCCTGAGTCCATCTTCGACGCGTGGCAGTGTATTAAACAAACACTACTAAAAAACACGCTAAGTAGTAATACTTGAATACATATTCTGTGAATTTTGTCTAAGTCCCGAAGACATATGCTTTCATTAATCTTTCAGCGTTCACTTATCTTCATCGAACTTAGAAGTCTTTATTTTTCGAAGCATGACCATCAGTAGCCATTCTTTTACTTTTTAAGGGATGGCCATCAGTAACCATCTTTCCTTCGATTCTCAACTCCTTCGAAGGATAAACAACATAAAACGAAATCTTCAGCTAACAAATTGCCCCCAATAAATGCCTGTTTCGAGAATCAACAGAAATAGGCGTTTCTTGTCATTATAAGATTTCGTTTTTATGATCCTTGAAAGTTCCAAGACTGCTGACTAGCGTCATAATCACTGATAACACTGTTTCCGAAACGTCTTGTCATTTTCAAAGATGTCTTCTCATAACTTACATTCCCACGTTTTAACCTTACTTCCTGATCATTACTCCTACATACTAGGAGTGAAGCTAACTCATTCGACCGCCGTTGGATTAAATCACCAGCCGCCACGTGTCTCTCGGGCTTTACCCAAAAGATTTAAAAAGGTTTCCGTTAAACCTTTAAATACTTGATCTTGTGTCTCTATACCGCCTTTCATTCATCTTCTTCACCAAAAAAATTGAAACATCTTCGCTCTTTTTAGAATCTTGTTCTTTTAATCAAAAAATTTCTTCATGGCTTCATCTTCAAATGTTCTTCAACCCGCTTTGAAGCTCCAATCAACAACACGTTCTGGGGAACGAGAGTTCGTTCCAAACCCTAACACTGAAGAGATACGCGTTATTTACGCTTCCCAGGTAATCATTCCCTTTGAACTCTCTGAAAAAACTCTTGCCTTTATGGGTCCGTTACCGAGTGAAAGTATCCAATCTATGAATAAGTTTTTTCCTGCTTACTACAAGACTAGACCATTAGTTAGCAAAGTTAAGATAGATGAAGTGTTAGAACAAGATTTGTTCTTATCAATTATCTTAGTTTTGATGATAACAATAATATGAATTTTGCTTAAGATAATATGGTACTCTAATCCAATGCAATTTCCCTTTCAGGAAATATATATAAAGAGTACGCATAATTCAGCGCTCAGAAGATGTGTCTCAAATGGTTCAGCATGCAACATCAGAACATGGTCTGGCAAGACATCAGAAGATGGTCGAAGCAGAATCAGAACATGGGTCTATGGAAGCATCAGAAGAACATGAGATCAGAAGCACTGAAGATCAGAAGATGGTATCACGCTCAGAAGCACTTCAAGGTCAGAAGATCAGAAGATGCTGTGCACCAAGCTGTTTGACTCTGATGATATTCAAACGTCGTATTCACAAACATCAGATCAGAAGGAAGTACACGTGGCAGACTACGCTGACTGACAAAAGGAACGTTAAAGCTACTAAAGGCTACGTCAGTAGACACAGCGTGAACAAGGCTCGAGGTAGTTGACAAAAGCGTATAACATTAAATGCAAAGCTGTACGGAACACGCAAAGCATTAAATGCATTCAACGGTCATCTTCTCAACGCCTATAAATATGAAGTTCTGATGAGAAGCAAGTAGAACGATTTCGCACCAATACAATTCAAATTAACTTGCTGAAACGCTGTTCAAATCTAAACTCAGAATCTTCATCTTCATCAAAGCTCACTACATTGCTGTTGTAATATCTTAGTGAGATTAAGCTTAAATTGTAAGAGAAATATCACAGTTGTGATTATCGCTTTTAAGAAGCATTTGTAAACTCTTGAATAGATTACATTAAGTTGTAAGGAACTAGAGTGATCAGTTGATCAGTATACTCTAGGAAGTCTTAGCAGTTAGCTGAGCAGGAAGTCTTGGCAGTTGGCTGAGCAGGAAGTCTTGGCAGTTGGCTGAGCAGAAAGTCTTAGGAGTGAACTAAGCCTAGAGTGATCGTGTTGATCAGTAGACTCTAGAAAAGTCTTAGGAGTGAACTAAGCAGTTGTTCCTGGAGTGATCAGGTTGTGATCAGAAGACTCTGGAAGACTTAGTTGCGGCTAAGTGGAAAACCATTGTAATCCGTGCGATTAGTGGATTAAATCCTCAGTTGAGGTAAATCATCTCTGCGGGGGTGGACTGGAGTAGCTTCGTTAACAGCGAACCAGGATAAAAATAATTGTGCATTTTATTTTTATCGCTCAAGATTTTAAGTCACACTTATTCAATCCCCCCCTTTCTAAGTGTTTTTCTATCCTTCAATTGGCATCAGAGCGCCGGTTCTAAGGTGCAAGCACTTAACCGTGTTTAGAAAAGATTCAGGAAGAGAAAAACGCTTCATTTAAAAGATGGTTGATGAAAGTGAAAGGACTATACCTACACCTGCATCTACATCTGGCTCTGCTGAGCAATACAACGGTAACAATGGTTATACTAGACCGCCGGTATTTGATGGTGAAAACTTTGAATACTGGAAAGATAAACTGGAAAGTTACTTTCTGGGTCTAGATGGTGATCTATGGGATCTTCTGATGGATGGTTACAAACATCCAGTAAATGCCAGAGGCGTGAAGCTGTCAAGGCAAGAAATGAATGATGACCAAAAGAAGC